>NC_061122.1:169495576-169721343 GCF_002878395.1 Capsicum annuum
TACACTTGAGTGTGTGGTTAGACACAGTACATCATCCTTAACCATGCATCTTAGAAGGGATGCATTTATGGTACACCAATTATTGAAATGCTTTTATGGTTCCAGCAGGTTTGGTAACTATAAAGGAGTTACAGAAGATGTATGTTGTTCTTATGCTGGTGTAACAAATCTCAAGGAATATTGGTAAGATTTGGACCAAGATATTACAAATAGAATTTCAGCAGGTTTTATCTATAAAGTTTGTGCTCATGTTGGGACTGGGGTACTTTTTATGGTTCTTCTGAAGTTCAGGGTACATTGAGACTCGTCTTCAAAATTTCAAAAACAAGTTAATTATTTATGTATTTATTTTAAGGTCAGGAATTATGAATATCTATCTTTATCCTTATTGTTACTTTTATTGTTTACGGAGTATCTATAATGTTGGCACCTTGATCATGATGCGTACATAAAGTCTATTATAGAGTCAACTATTCCCAATTAAATTATCTTTTATATTGAGGGACCTTCACCTGGATCCGACGTGCTCTTAAAATTAGTGATTTTGAGAGCTTGACAGAGAAATAGGATATATGATATGATGCTTTAAAAAGGTATGTCAGTTACAATCAATTACATCTATGTAAAATGCATAAATATCCCCCCTAAACTTGTCACCACAAATTTTTTTAGCACTTAAACTTAACTAAAAATTATTTACCTCCTTAATAATTTTAAAGTGTATTATGTTTCTCCATTCGTGGCTCAAACCAAGTCAAGCCTGAGTGTTGTATAACCACTATGATTTGATTCGTTCACGTTAGTAATGAGTTAAATTTAACACGATCCATGTTAAATTATTTATATTAAACTTACCAACCCACTCCCTAATTAAACCCGACCCGACCCGACCCTTTGTCATAACAAATACCCCTAAATAAAACCTACCCATCATTACCTTTCCTATTCTAAAATATCCAAAAAGAAAACCTAATACCTGATCTCTGCAACTCAACTATTCAGTCGTGGATGTTTCTTTATCAAGTTTGGAAGTGATTTTCTAGACAAATACTAAAATAACCCGATCGTGGAAGTTAGTATTTTTTTTTATTTACCTCATTTTGCATCTGGGCTTTTTATTTATTTGATTTTCAAAGAGTTTGATTTTTTGATTTTTGATTTACACAAAAACTCATATTTTTAAAATTTTTTTGTAGTTTTATAAAGAATTTTATCTATATTACCTTGAGGTTGCACCATGAAGGAATATTATAACAAAACTCATATCAAATATATCAGAGGTATTAAGGCTTTTTTTTAGACGTAGATGTTGATAAATTTTCTTAGTTTAAGTTTGTAGGCTATGTTAAGGAAATTGGATATAATTGTTCCTCTTGTATTATTTATATTAGAACACCTAAGTTTAGTCATTTGGTAAAGTTCACATGTGATAGTAATATTTTGGGTATTGCACATCTATTAAAAAATTGGGATGTGGTTGAACCGTATGTGTCACACATAGTTGAAGAACCAATTATGGTACCCCATTCCCTTGACTATGATACCGATGCGGGTGGATAATATTTTGCTTCTTTTGATAAAAATCTTGCACAAACTTTTGTGAATAGTGATAACTTAGGGTTTGAAGAAGTTACATAACCTGAAGAAGTTGCACAACTTATTGTTAGTGTTGGTGAAGTTTCTTCCACTGTTGAATTAGGTGAGGTTCTTCTACCATTAGGAAGGAGTTGGGTGGGGGTTTAGCTAGTGTTAAGGAAGATTTGAATAAGACTGAGATTGCTACTGCATCAGATGTTCCACTAATAGTGATTGGGAAAGTGACAACCAAGATAGTGAAGATTAAAATTATGGAGATTTACTAAAATTTGATTATGAATAAGGTAGTTATACTCATGAGAAGGTTAGGAATTTAAAAGAAGAAAGAAGAGCTACAAAAATTAAAAAAAAAGAAAAAAAGAGAGCCTAGAGCTAAAAGAGTTAATTTAGGCAAAAAGGGAGTTGATGTGGGATATAATGATATTTATCCAAGAAAAAAAGTACTCTAGAGTTAAGTTAGGCGGTAATGAGCCATACTTCAATTCAGATGAAGATTCTAGTTTTGAAATAGATACTGATGTATATGTTGATGATGAGGATGAGGTTCAACAAACTGTAAGAAGTATGAAAAAAAGCAAGGAGAGCAAAAATAATTAAAAAAAGAGTTGTGTTTGATACTACTTGTAAGTTAATTGTTTCAGAAAATGGTCTAGATTTTGAAAATGTTAAGCAATTCAGAGAAATTATTACTAGGTATGCAGTTCAAGAACATGTAGAGTTGGACAAGTATGTTAATGAACTAAGGTGAGGTTAAATGTGTAGATGATCGTCCACGGTTATTTTTTGGTAGTCATGATTCAAGTACATGAGATTTTGTTATAAAAAATCATATTTCAGTATATGTATGCACTATCACAACAAAAATAAATTGGCTGGTTCAAAGTATTTAGTAGAGAGGTACAAGGATTGAATTATTTCTGAGCCTAGCATTAGAGTTTTTCATTTGAAAATCTCGTAAAAAAAGAGTCGGAGGTGTATGTTAGGAGAATCGTGGCAAGAAAATATAGAAACATTTGTTGAAACAGATAATGAATGATCATGTGGAGGAATTTTAATGATTTTTTATTGTAGGGATGAGCTTTTAAAGACTAATCTAGGCAATAAATGTATGGTAAGACTTAGTGAAGAAACTTTTGAAGGCGGATGAAAAATGTTTCAATACTTCATATATGTTTTAATGCTGGATGTATAAGATGTATTACGTTTGATGGTTGTTTCTTGAAACTTGTTTGCAAAGGATAATTTCTTGTAGCTATTTGTAATGATGGAACAACCAAATACTACCACTTGCTTGGGTAGTGGTTGAAGTTGAAAACACTTTCACTTGGACATGTTTATTACACTTGTTAAGCATGATCTAAATCTTGGTGATGGGATATGATTGACAATCTTGGACTATGAGGACTGACCAAAAGTCGGGATGTAGGTGTGATGCCTATAACCAATCGTGCTGATGGAACTGAGCATTAGAACCTACATTATAAGACAATGTAGTTCATGGACATATATGTGAATCAGTACCTTTGGAATGTACTGAGTATGTGGGGGTGAATTCATACGTAAAACAATAACTGAATATTCACATAAACTTTTAATAATGCATGCTAAGTGTAAATGACTCACCTTGAGCTTGAATAAAACAAAGACTGCAAAATCATAAACATGAGTAATGAAACTTAAGGGTAAACTTTATGAGCCATAACACTTCGTTTCTAAAATCTTTACTTATTCTTCTTTGGGGAGGTTCTTTTAACCGACACAAATCATGTGAGCTATCATGGAGTCCAACATCTTACCCATATCGAGGAGAGCTGTTCTACCCTTGCCATCAGAATAGAACCTTAACTTAGTGATCACTAGACTTAACCTATATTGGGACTTAAACCTATGGTGACACATAGTTTTGGGGCATGTGACCTTGGAATCATACCCAACTTGATGCTAAATACTACTCCCATATTACTTATATGCTCATACTTTAGGAAATCCACCTTAAAATAACAAATGTTTATAGAATGCAAACTAGTTATGCATTTCTTTCTTACAATCATAATTAGGATTAACAAATGTGGATTCCATATCTTATATTAAGATTAAAAGATCAATCTTTACATCAAATCATGATATAAAACTTGCCAATGGAGCTTAAGAGCATAATCTTCTTGTAAACTCAATACTTCAACTTAGGGCTAAAAATTTGTACTTTAAATTCATGGAAAATCATAACAAAACTTCATGCTCAATGATGACATTAAAATATTTCAACAGTATAGAGTCAAGATAATGAAACCAAAATCACAATATGAATCTTACAAGTAAAACATGAATATAAGCAATCCTTGATGTACTTAAATCTTTCAATATCATAGTAATAACATACTTCAAGAATATAGCAATTTGGGTATGAATCCTAATTCAAAACAAGTAAATTAAATCTTAAAACCATTCACTTTGGGCACAAAGGTGAAAGGGTACCTTTGTTCATAACCCCACATACCTTAAAATTCTTGGCTTGGTGAAGTAAACCTGACCTTTGAGAATTGGGAGGTGATCTTGAGAAGAAACCCTAATCGTGTTCTTAAGAATGGAAATAGCAATTTTATATTGTTTAGTTGATGGAAAAGAGAGGAAAAGTAATGCCCCTTACGGTTAAATGTCGTGGGTTAAGAGTTATAAGGGGTGAAAAGACCAAAATATCCCTAAAAAACCTTTTGGAAATCATCTGGGAGCCGTCCCGACGTGTTTGGGTACTACTCGTATGTTCTGGGTATGAGTCATAGCTTGAGTCGTACCCAGGAACTCAAATTTTGACACCTAATATAGTGGGTAAGACTCCTCCTGATGACTTATATTGTCAGGGTACGATTCGTACCTTGAGTCGTACCCTAATAGAATCTTTGACAGTGTTTCAGTAATTTGGCCATAATGATTCACCTCGATATCAGATCAAGGAAAATTTTTTATAATTGGAAAGATAATTCAATTATATATATATTGGTGGGTCTTGATCTCAAAAATTATAAGTAGAACAAAAAAAATATGCTCATTTGAATATGACTATAGTTATATTCTTTATAAGAACTTATTCGCAAAAGGGTGTTTCGACTTGTTCATGAGCTAGGAGCCATTTGGGGACTTAATATATGTCTAAGTAACTTATAAGGCTATCAAAATATAAGGCTTGATTCTTAGATCCTTCAGTGATCAAGATACAAGTCATATCTTACGACTCATAACAAGTTATACGACTAGCACTCATTCCCTCGTACCTTGGATAGAACTTATGTTACCTTACACTGACTTGGTTATGACTTACTAAGTACGACCCGTATGATCACCTTACGAATTCCAAGGTTCAAGTAGTACCTTAAATAGAATATCACCCACCACACACTGTCAAGGGTATGAGTTGAACATACGACTCGTATGATGTCCCTACGACTCAAAGGCATGGGTCGTATGTTGTACATTGACTTCAAAACATGAGGTATTACAATATATCCCCCTTGGGAACATTCCTTCTCGAATGAGACTGGTTAGGCTAAGAGTACTAAGGTAATTTGAGACCATACACTGAATGTTCATGAACTGAAATGTGATAGAGGCAGAGACTTGATACATGGACTGAACTGGTTTCGTGAATACATGCAATAACATAAGAATTGTTACATAGCTAAAATAGAGATTGTAAAGAGTCAATTTAAGGAAATTCGTTACCTCAATCCGAGTCTAAATTCATGGAGAAAATATGAGTGTACTTGGTTCGCATATCTACTTCTGCTCCTAAGTAGCTCTCTCAACAGAATGATTTCGCCATAGAACTTTCACCAAGGGAAACTCTTTGTTCCTCAACCTATGAGTCTGATGGTTAAGGATCTCAACTGGGATTTCTTTATAGGAGAGACTATCTTCTACCACCATACTCTCTAAGGGCACGACTGAAGCTAGGTCGCCAATACATTTTCTTAATAAAGAGACATGAAACATCGGATGCACTGATGCCAAATCTATAGGCAACTCTAACTCATAAGCTACCTTTCCAAAATAGATCAAAATTCTATAAAGGCCAACATGGCGGTGACTGAGCTTCCCCTTCTTGCCAAATCTCTTCACTACTTTCATAGGTGAAATTTTTAAATAGACCAAGTCACCAACATCAAACTCAAGATCTCTTCTTCTCATATCTGTATAAGATTTCTGACGACTTTGGGATGTTTTCATCCCCTCTCAAATTAACTGAACTTTCTCCATAGCCTCAAATACCAAATCTGGCCCTATATAAAAAACCTCACCTACCTTGAACTAACCAGTAAGAGATCTATATCTCCTCTCATAGAGAGTCTCAAACAGAGCTATCTGAATACTGGAGTGATAACTATTATTGTTGGAAAACTTAATAAAAGGTAAGTGGTCATCCCAGCTTCCCTTAAAGTCAATAACTCACACCCTCAATATGTCCTCTAAAGTCAGAATGGTACTTTGTACTTGGCCATCCATCTGAGGATGAACGGCCGTACTGAGGTGAACTTGGGTACTAATACCCTTCTGGAAAACCTTCCAAAAATAAGGGGTAAACTGAGCACCTCTATCTGAAATGATGGAAAACAAAACCCCATGCAATTCCACCAACTCCTTAAGATAAAGCTTGGCATAATCTTCAGTTGAGTACGAAGTATGAACTGGCAATAAATGGGCTGACTTGGTCATTCCATCAGCAATAACCCAAATCGAATCATGCTAATGACGCGTGTGAGGCAACCCTATCACAAAATCTATATTTACCACCTCCCACTTCTAAGTAGGGATGCTAAACTCTTGAAGTGTACCACAAGGCCTTTGGTGCTCAACCTTAACCTGTTGACAATTTACATACTTAGCCACAAACTCGATAATATCTTTCTTTTTACTACTCCACCAGATTTCCTTCAAGTCATGGTATATCTTAGTCACTCCTGGATGAATACAATACCATGAACCATGCACTTCTACTAATATTCGTTGTCTCAAACCATTAACACACGGAACACATAGCCTTCCTTGACAATGAAGACCACTATCTCCTCCTTGGGAGAAAACCTCCACCTTCTGATCTCTAACCACCTCCTTTAACTTAACCAAACTAGGATACTAGTCCTACTTTTCTTTTATTTTGGCAACTAATAAAGATTCTGCAGCATTCTGAACCCACGTACTACCTTCGAATGAATAAACCAACCAAACTCTTAAATTGGCAAGCTGATGGACCTCATGGACTAACTCTTTCTTATTATTTTCTTCAACATGGGCAACACTACTCATAGACAATCTGCTAAGGGCATCCGCCACTACATTGGCCTTTCCCGAATGATACAACACACTGATATCATAATTTTTCAGTAACTCAAGCCATCTCCTCTGATGAAGATTTAAGTATTTTTGTATGAATACATACTCTAAACTCTTGTGATCCGTGAACATATCAACATGAACCATATAAAGATAATTCCTCCAAATTTTCAAGGCAAAGACAACAGTTGTCAACTCAAGATCATGGGTCAGATAATTCTTTTCATAGGGTTTAAGTTGTCTAGAGGCATAGGCTATGAACTTACCTCTCTACATTAAAACACAACACAGACCAACTCTAGAAGCATCACAATATACTATGAACCCATTAGGGCCATCTGGCTAAGTCAATACTAGAGCGAAAGTGAGTTGAGTTTTCAACTCCTGAAAACTCTTCTCGCAGAAATCTGACCACTAAAATTTGACCTTTTTTTGGGTTAGCCTAGTCATGGGGAAGAAATAGACGAAAACCCTTCAATAAATCATCGATAATAGCCATCTAAACCTAAGAAACTCCTGATATCAAATGGCAAGATAGGTTTAGTCTAGTTTCTCATTGCCTTGCTCTTTTGAGGATCAACTCAAATGCCATTAATAGAAATAATGTGCTTGACGAAATCTATTGAAACCAACAAAAAATTGCACATACTAAACTTAGCGAATAACTGATGATCTTTAAGGGTATGCAACACAACCCTCAGATGGTCTGTATGATCATTCTCACTTGAGAATAGACAGGATGTCATCAATAAAGACTATGACAAATATGTCAAAGAATGTTTTGAACACCCTGTTCATCAAGTCTATGAAAGTTGTAGGGGCAGTTGTTATTCCAAAAGATATAACTAAAAATTCGTAGTGACCATACCGAGTTCCGAAGACTATCTTCGGAATGTCACATTCTCTGACTCTAAGCTGATGATAGCCGGATCTGAGATATATCTTAGAGAAATAACTCGCACCTTGAAGCTGGTAAAATAAGTCATTAATCTGGGAAGAGGATATTTGTTCTTGATTGTGACTTTGTTCAACTGGAGGTAGTCGATGCACATTCAAAGAGAACCATCTTTATTGCACAAGAAAAGGACTAGAACGCCCCACAGAGAGACATTGGGCCTTATGAAACCTTTATCTAAGAGATCTTTAATCTGCTCTTTTAACTCTTTAAGCTCGCATAGAGCCATACGATATGGAGGGATGGAGATGGGCTGAGTATCAGGGAAAAGATTAATACCGAATTCTATTTCTCTATCTAGAGGTACCCCCGATAAATCTTTGGAAAAAACCTAAAGAAAATTGTTGACTACACGGTCTGATTGAACTATTAGAGCTTCAAACTTAGTATCTTTGACTCAAACTAAATAATAGATGCACCTTTTTGATATCAAATATTTGGACTTAAGATAAAATATGAAATGAACTTTGGGAGACACAGAACTACCTTCCCATTCAAAACTGCCTCATCAGGAAATTGAAACTTCACCACACGGGCACGACAATCTATTGATGCATAACATGAATGGAGCCAATCCATACCTAGAATAACATCAAAATCTACCATTTCTAACATTATTAGGCCTGCTAGCATGATCTTATGGAGGATAATAATAGAAAAATTCTTATAAAATCATCTAGAAATAATTGACTCGACCACTGGGGTGGAAACTGAGAAGGGCTTAGATAGATTTTCAGGTCCTGTCCTAAAATTTAACGCAATTAATAGAGTTACATAAGAGAGACGTGACCCTGGGTTTAACAACACATATATATCAAGATTAAAGACATAAAGCATACCAGTAACAATATCTGGTGAACTCTCCTGCTCCTATCGGAATGGACAAGCATAGAACTGATTTTGGCACTGACCGTCATCGGTACTGGATGATATGTCTTAGGAAGAACTAGGCAACCTGGTGGAGCTGGTGCATTAGTAACTTGAGTTTGAGGACGACTATCCCTACTTCCTTTCTTAGAATATGGACACTTCTTGATTCTATGGCCTATCTTTCCACACCCATAAAAACCCTTTTTTCCTAGCAAACACTTACCCGGATGAATTCTACCACACTTTACATATGTTAGATAACTGGGTCTTCCACCCAGAATGTTCTAAAAACTAGAATTATAAGTCTTTCCCCACCGCTCCTACTTAGTACTGGGTGTAGGGGCACTGGCTGAAGATGGTGCTGACACCGATGATTGACCCTGAAACTACGAACATTTTCCCCGTCCAAACCTTGGTTGACCATACTCAAACTTCCCCGTCCTATCCTTCTTGTTTCTCTTCTCCCTTTTTTTCAAATTTTCTACCTCAATTTGTTGAGCATGAGTCATTCACCTAGCAATATCCATACCCCCAATAAGCATGGTAGTCCTACACTTCTTGACTACCAAATTAGATACCCCAATAACAAACTTACTTATATGAAATCTAGAGTCATATATCAACTCAGGAGCATACTTAGATAGTTGAGTGAACTTAAGGTAGTACTCCTTCACCGTCATAGAGCCTTGCCTCAGGTTCATGAACTCTTATACCTTAGCTTTCCTCACCCTATATGGAAAGAACTAGTCTAGAAATGTATTCTGGAGTGCCTGCCTACTCACAAGAAATGCATTCTCACCTCTACCTTCCTTCTACATAAAACCCAATCATAAGCAACAAACTTTATTCTATAGGATGCTAATTCTACACTCTCCTCCTAAGTAACATGCATAATATGGGTAATCTACATGCATAATATGGGTAATATTTCTCACCTCATTAATAAAGAGTTAAGGATCTTCATCAATCTTTGGCCCATGGAACTCAGGTGGATTCATCCTAATGAAATCACAAATTTTGGTTGCAGCTAGATTACCATTTTGCTGAAGTGGGACTGCTGCCTGTTGGTTACCCCAAACATTGGCACTCACAGCTTGGGCCAATGCCTAAAAGTGATGCGACTCGATTGGTGGACTTGTCGTAATGGGCATCCCAAGTCTGACTAGGATCAAAGACCACCTCCGTTACCTAACCCAACCTCTAGCCTCCTTCCCAATATTGCCTGAATTTTGAGCATATAGCAAGGTAGTTCAACAACTCACATGGATACTCTCGGATATGGTCATAACTGTGATTGACCCACCCAAGTCCAACCATCTTATACAAATAATCCAACCATACCAAACCATACCAAGGGCCATAAACCAGGCCATAACCAAATAAGTTTCCAAACATAATATAATTAATCCCAAAATAAGATAGGACAGAACAACTAACAATATTATCCAATGATGTCTGCCCATCAACTTATTCCAATGCTAAGGCCAACACCAATATCGATCCCACCTATTCCAACCTATAGAAGTACCATAAAGCCTCTAAACAAAAGAGTAGTAGAATTAGTTTGGGACATGCCCCCAACTATAGCCAAAACCAATATCCAAAATAAATGTAAAATGTCTAAAAGTGTCCATAATATGAAATAGAGCCTTTGGAAAGGATGGAAGCTCACCACTTCAGTGCAAATGCTATCCCCTAGTCAATCATGATGTAGGAGGAGTAGAACAACCGATTCCTGCATATCTTGGGTATACAGCCAGTAGTAGACAGGTTAGCGGGTGAATACTAGCATGATCTCAAGATAAGGCCAAAATAATGCTATTTATAAAACCAAGTAAAACCATCCATATGCACACAACCATACATATATAAGCATATAACTACTTCGGGAAAGGGGACCGGGTTTAGCACGCCTTCAAACCTTTACCTGGACTATGTAGCTTTGCTTTCCTAAATCATCCATGGGCTATATGGGTTCATCTCACCCTGCTGAAAGGGCCCCAGTGCATATAGCCAGACGACCAGGGAAGAAAGCCTTGGGATGACTAGTACATCCGCCAAAATATAGTGTGACGTCATGTACACAGTCACCAAGGCCAACCTCACATCTGTAAATATGAGTTTCCTATTTTGGTCCACCCCGAGACCTCTATCTTTTACGACTTTACTATACATCCCTCCATTATTGCCTAATTAAAACTATTTTCCCAATAATCAAACCATTATACATTTATTAACTAAGGCAATTAATATTGTTATCGTCATACCAATCCTTACTTGAAAGTATTATCCATAGCCAACCATATATAGGTTTAAGGGGACTTTCAAGTGCCCTTTTCATTTACCATAATAAACCAGTTAGTGGATTCTATGTACCACACAAGCATAACCATTTAGCCATTTACCTTTCCAAAGTATTTAAACCATGGATACTTCTTTTACTAAGTTTTAAAACAAGCAAGAGTCCCATTAAAAGTAGTAAATGCAATGAACATATCTTTATAAGCATTTTGTCAAACACATTAGGGGCATAATATGACCAAAACCAATTCCAATTATCATTAAAATATTCTCATGTAATCCAATTATCCAAACCACCATTAATGTATAAAAAAGCATAATTAAAACCATAGGAAACCATAACCAACCAATTAATATCGAAACCCCCAACTCCTATTCGAAAACCAAAATCATACAATCAATGAAATCATGAAAACATTCATAAAACCATGCCTTTATATAAAATTAACAATGATTGAAGAGAACATGCTTTAAACCAAGATGATGATTGAAAGAAATCACTAAGACAAGCCCCAAATCAATCCTTTAGTGAAACCCTAGCTTTCTTAGTCCAAAATCTTTTGAGAGGATTTTTTAAGTGTTAATTAATGTAATAATAGGGTAAATAGTCTTCCAAGCAGGTTAGAAGCCGTGGGACCTTATTAGGATAAGTAGATAAATATCCAGAATACCCCCACTTATGTTGCAAAAAAATCCCATCACAGGGATATGATTGACCCTCACGAGTCGTACCCTTCTAATACGAGTGATACCCTCCACTTATACTGTAGCCTCAACCTTTAAATCAAACACTGTCAAGCATACGAATCATATAACTAAGTCGTATCCAAAGCATACAATCCATACCCTTTATCCGTACCACTTGCAGATTTAAACCCAAGAAAGATTTAGACACTATCCACTATACGAGTCCTGGGTATGACTCGTACCTTGGCTTACAGCTCATGCTGAGCCACTCGTACTCAGATCCAACCTAAGTAACCAAGTCTGAGATTAAGTTAAGGAACCAAACGATTCTTAACTTTCAATACGACTCATACCCCTAAGTCATACCTATTCCAGTAGCCAAAATCTATCTCATCAACCAATACTGGTCAGCATACAACTAGACCATACATTCTGTACCCCAACATACAGCTCGTACCTATGAGTCATATTGGGTCTAGAGATCAAAATTTTAGGAAATTTTCTAAGGTCCAGAAACTAAAGTGTCTTAGTCTCACCCACTTGGAACATTCATCCCCAAAAGATGGACATGGTAGGGGTAACCACACGTAAGAGTTATTTACACTGTCAAATATATTCCCAATCTTTAACAAAGTTTGAAATAAAGACCAAAGGATATTAATATTTCCTTTAACAAAATCTAAAAATAAAGATGTGTTGAAGACATATACCATCCGCATGAATCACAGGAGTAGAAACAAATGCAGATATTTGGACTTTATTTTCTCTTTCTCTTCCCATGTAGCTTCTTTAACCTTATGGTTTCACCATAGAACCTTATCGAAGCAACATCCTTGGTCTGCAACTGATGAACCTACCTATCCAAGATCTTAATCGAGATTTGTTCATAAGATAGAGAGCCTGAGATATCCAATCTTTCCAAAGGAACAACCAAAGAAGGATCACCAATGTACTTCCTCAACATGGAAACATGAAAGAATGGCTGAACTAAGATCAAGCTAAAGGGCAACTCCAGATCATAAGCAACATTATTAACGCCCCGCAAAACCTCATAGGGACCAACATACTGGGGACTGAGCTTCTTCTTCTTGCCAAACTGCACTAATGTCTTCATGGGAGATACCTTGAGGAAAATATTATCCCCAATTTTAAAATCCAAGTCTCTACACCTAATATCCGCATAGGACTTTGGGCAACTTTGGGCAGCCTTAAGCCTCTTCCGAATCATATTTAACTTCTCCATAGACCGGTAAACCATGTCGGGACCAAACATATCCACCTCACCAAGCTTAAACCAACCAATAGGAGACCTACACCTCTTACCATACAATGCCTCAAAAGGGGCCATACCAATAATAGAATGATAGCTAATTGTAACAAAACTCCACCAAAGGTATATGCTCAACCCAATTGCCACCATAATTAATCACACGAGCCTGAAGCATATCTTCTAATGTCTAAATAGTTCTCTCTGCTTGCCCATCCATCCACAGGTGGAAATCAGTACTCAAACTAACCTTAGTCCTCAACCCTCTCTAAAAAGATCACCAGAAATGAGACATGAACTGTGTGCCATGATTTTAGACATATAATTTTATTCGTCTAAAATTATTTTTACCATTTTACCCCCTGTCTTACCACGTATCCTCACCCATTTAATAATTCAAGAATCTAAATAAAAAATCACAACAAAAATAACAACCCTCTAACTAATTTTATCTTATCCTAACCACCCTACCCCTACCTCATACCCCTTTCTACCTACATACCCCACCTCACTCACACAATACTCTCAAGCTTTTTTTTTAAAAAAGAGAACAAATACACTAAACCTCACATAGGAGGACCGACAGAGAATACACTATGCAAGATTCCATTTTTTAATTGTCCTAAGAGAATACAATATAGAGATGGGGAGGTCTCTTACCGAAAATAAGAATATATACTTCTTACGCACACAAAGATGATTGAGATAGAGAGAAAGAGAGATTCTTTATTTTTTTATTTCCACGAATACACACATAACAATTCTCACATCTATACACAGCACAAAAACCATACCACCTCATAAAAACACATACAATATATAGATAGCCATCGAAGAACGTACATGCATAGTTCACAAGTAAATATAGATCAGAGAAAAAGAAAAACACTCATCCTTTTCTTTCTATGTACATACCGACAAATACATAGAGAATGGGGTAGAAAAATAGAGAGAAGATCAAGAGCATGAGATAGAGAATCTAGAAAGTATAAAGAGAAAATAGGAAAGAAAGGGTGAACGGATAGAGAGAATACAGAGAGTGAGAGAGTAAATCAAAGAAGTAGAAACTTACAAAAAAACCCCACTAGAAATTATAGCGGCTCCAGTCCCAGAACACCCAATTGTAAAAATTTCCATCGAAACACACCAAGAATGCTAACATCGATGACCAATCTTTTTTCTTCATCATTTTCTAAGCTCGTCGAAGCTCCAGCAAAACAAAAACAGTGACTTCTACCTAAACCCACCTCAAAGCTGATCCACTGGTAAAGTAATCCTATCAGAAAATATCATCTAGTCATAAAAATAGAGTCGACGGGTTTGAATTTGTCCATTACTAAGGTTTGATTTGAGTTGTGGTCATTTCCTAAAGTTTGATTCGAGGTTTTGGTCACAGACTCCATCTCATTTAATTGAGTAATACTCAAATAAAAGCAACATTAAGGTCCACTCTTCATCTCATTCTCCATTAGTTAATTCTTTGACACTTTATGTGGTAAGTTTATTGGTGTGCAAATTTTATTTTTGTTGATTTTGATATATTTTATATCATCGTAGTTGATTATTGATATTGATTGATGGTGTGAATTGGATAATCAAAAAAGTTGGGCTTAATTTAGAGGGTAAATCTTAATTATGGGGATGATGTTAAAAGTTGGCTAATTCATAATCTTATTTGGAATATTTAATTTGTTAGTTGAATAATTTTGATGCCATTGAATATGATAGTATCATGATAGGTTGATTTTGGTAGGAAAATGATAGGCTAGGTTTGAAATTTTTTAAAATTGTAGATTATCGGAATGTTTGAAATGTGTGTTGAATGACTTTATTTTATTGCATTTGACTCAATATTACTTATTTGGCTGGGGAATGCCCCAAGGTATCTCTATTGATTTATTTGGGGAATGCCCCGAGAAAGTTGTACTGAAAGACGGCGCACGATTAAGGCCCAAAACATCAGGTGGATTTTAGTTTAGGATTAGTTTAGAATAGAGTAGGTTTACATTTCCGCATTTTTTTATTTTTGGGATTGTATAATTTGGACTGGACACTAATTTTGGTTTTGTTTGTTTAATTGTTTGTTTTTATGTTTGTGTGTTTATTGGTTTACACATTCATAGTGTTCATGCTAGCCGATATGCTCTACAGAGCGACTGTGGTCGAACCATGAGACCGAGGGGTGCCTAACACTTTCCCCTCGGTCAACAAAATTCCTTAGCTAAAATCTCTATTCGCGGATCAATTTTAGAGTCAAACCATTTTGAAAAGAGATTTTTAAATGTGACATTGCACACCTAATTTATGTCAAGTGGCAACTCTGAGTTAAAATGTAAATAATCCTTTTTGAAACAAATCTTTATCTTTTGTCACTTAATAATAAAATCCTTTCAAATTAAAATCAATTTTTTTAATTACAAAAAGGGGTGTGACAGTTCTAGCAACTCTACTGGGAATTTTTCAGAATTCGAGCTTATTTTTGAAGTTGTATCAGCTTAGTTTAGTATTATGGGTGTATAGACATTGTTTGTGTTATTGATTGTATTTGTTTTATCATTGTTGGGTGTCTATTTGCTACGTGTTTATGGTTTTTTCTCTTATGTGTTACCACTTTAAATCTGACATCATTTGCATAACCCGAGTTAATTTTTTTTGCACCAAGTCCTGGAGTTCACGTCGTGTACACGAACACTGGTTGAGTCACCCTTATTTTTATAGGGGGAGTCATTGAATGTATGGAGTGGGTGAAAATCTCTTGCATCAACTATCGACTATACGCTCCCTTGAACAACCATGTTAGTGGAACCCAACGTAGGTCAGCCTTTAGGTCATGCTTATCTGCATTATATTGAGACCTAGAGAAACCCACACGACCCTTTGTAGGAGACTCACCTCTAAAGCATCCCTACATGATAATTGTTGCATCTTTGAGGTTATCAGGGTCATTTGATGGACTAATTTAGGGAAAACATGTGTTTAAAATTAAAGAAAAGTGTACAGGCAAGGAAGAGTTCGAAAAAAAGAAAAAAAGGAAGAAAATGAGTCAAAAAAGAGTTTTGTAGTTTTTAGAGAACTTTATTTAAAAAGATTTTTTACCTTTTGTACTCATTTTCTCAAAGAACAAAAACATCGAAAAGATTTTCTTTTGTCTCTTTTAGCAAGCATTCATAATTAAAAAATTTCAAAAGAAGATATTTTCTTAATAGGAGCTATTTAAAAAGAAAAATAAAAAATAGTAGAGGTTTTGTACATTTCATATAACGAAAATACCAAAAGATTTTCCTTTCATAGTTGTTGGTGTCAGTTTTATGTCAAGTGTCGAAATGAAAAAAACCCAAAAGAGATTTTGTTGACGGTTTTGTCATCTGTCTTTGGTCATGTCTATTAAGTCAAGGTTTAGTTTGTTATTTAGTCCTTAATTGTCCTATCTAGATGAACTATGCAACCCTGATTCTCCTCTCTCGGGAATGAGATACGTAGGCAACCTATTGTGGGTTCGGGGATCTTATTTAAAAAATTTAATAAGTTTTCTTTACTCTTAATTTAGAGTAGGTGTTCATATACATCTCTAAAAGAAAATCACAAAAAGATTTTCCTTTAATAGTTTCAAGTTTTATTTTCGTAGGAAATTCAAAATTGAAAACCCAAAAAGATTTTTTCTTTGGTAATTATAGGATTCATTTTGTATAGGAATCTGAAAAATTCAAAAAGATTTTCTTCACTCTTCATTTAGAGTAGGTGTCATATACATCTCTAAAACAAAACCGAAAAAGATTTTCC
The DNA here is from genome assembly GCF_002878395.1 of Capsicum annuum. Classification (NCBI taxonomy): domain Eukaryota; kingdom Viridiplantae; phylum Streptophyta; class Magnoliopsida; order Solanales; family Solanaceae; genus Capsicum; species Capsicum annuum. The sequence continues at coordinate 169,512,358 of NC_061122.1, forward strand.
TTTGACAGTTTCAAGTTTCATTTTCGTATGAAATTCAAAATTGAAAACCCAGAAAGATTTTTCTTTGGTAATCACAAGTTTCATGTTGTATAGGAGCTGAAAAATTCAAAATGATTTTCGTCAATTCTTTTGACAATTTGTTATTTTCTTTTCTTCTTAAAGTTTCGAGAAAACGAAAAAGAAAAAGAGTTGATCAGTCATTTTGTGGCCAGACTTCACGAACTATGCATACCTAATTCTCCTCTCTCGGGAGTGAGATACGTAGGTGCCCTTCTTGGGTTCGGTGGTCTTTTCAAAACAAAACCAGGAAAAAGATTTTGAAGAAATATTGAACTCTAATGCATTTGTTATCTCTTGTTCAGTTAGTTTAAGGTGGATTCTGGCTGTGCATCCACATCACACCAAATCCAAGGAAGGGTTAGTTATGTTCAACAAGAATATAGAGAGTGATATCATGGATCAAACAAAGAGTCAGAAAAATGAAAGTTTAAAGTAAGAGATTAGGAGACTTAAGGCAACAAATGACTGAAATGAACCGAGCTTGGGCCAGTGGGTTGCCTCCTTCTCCATTTCCCGCTATTAATCCTACAAATACCTCGAGTTTTCTAACAAAATCGCAAATTTAGTTTCCTACTGTTGTTGATGCAACGCAACATGACTCAAAATTCACTCCAAGCCAAACACATCCTAATACTTCCATCGCTTTTTCTCTATCTCCTTGGTATAAGTCTACTACATTCAGAACACTTATTGTCTGTGATTTTATTGCTCAATCCTCTACTGAGGATTCTATATTGTCTAGCCACCAAACAGTTGTGCTTCCTCATGCTGCTAGTGAACTCATGTTTAATACTCTTGGTGATCATTGCTATATGTTTAATACTCTTGGTGATCATTTCTATACTCTTGAGCCAACTTTTAAGTTAACTGGACCACTAAAATTTCTTAAGAAGAAGATTAGTGTGCTGGAAGAGCCCGCGAAAATGGTTAGAAAAATGAAGAGTGTAGAAAATTCTACAAAAGGTCCCTAGTAGAAAATTCTACAAAAGGTCCCTAGGACCTGCAAGTAAAAAAAATGTTTCATACAAAGATTGGGGCATGTCTTCAAGTGTTAACCTTCCTCCAATCCTTGAGATGTCAAAATTTAAGGGGCAATATGGACATGAGGAATTCATGAAATATTTGGGATAATATTGCAATCAATTAAGGGAAGCTGGAGGGAAGAAGAATGAGAAAGATGCAGCTGCTATTATAGTTGGACAACGGGCACGTCCAAAAGATGACGCCGTCGTTACCCTATCTCAAGACCAAGTTCATACCGAAGATCACTATAATCCCTCCCAAAATCCATTATACTCCATTTCCCTACCTTCATATCTAGTATATTGCGCACAACTATATGTTCAAATCTTTTCTTACTCACAATGGCACACATCAACTCCTCAGAGTCATCCTTCAACTCCACAAACATACCAAAGCCCTTCTAGGCTCGATTTTTGATCCAATCCTAATAATGAAATGAGGCAGAAATCAATGGATAGCTTTACACAGAGTCAGATGCTAGTTTATTCAAAAGATTGGTACAGTAAGGCATGATCACTACTCTCCTTGGGTATACTCCTGAACCATATTTAAGAAGTTTTTATCCTAATGTATAATGTGCATATCATTCTGATGTTCAGGGTCACAGTATTAAAGATTGTACTGCTTATAAAAGAGAAATATAAAAAATGATTCAAGATAAATCGATTATGGTGTAGAACATTGACATTGGTGAAAGCTCTAGTCATGCTGATATACAAACCAATGGCTAAGATGTCAGGCTCAACAATTGAGAAGTCATTCCTCTCCTTACTAGGAAGAGGTCTGGTAGTTTGTTTTGTTTTTTTCTGTTATCCAAATTATTTCAGGGTTAAAGTTTGGGATCTATCTTGTTTTGTCCCTTGTCGTTTATGTTCAAACTCTTCTATCTTTCATTTCAATTAAATGGAGTGTCCCTTTTCCCTTTGCATTTTAAATATATGTTATTTGTTTGTTTTCTTTAGACGGTATATTTTATATTGGTCCTTATGATATGACATGATACCAAAATTTTCCGTTAGATCTTAAAATCCAGTTTATGCATGAACTTTGAATAAGAGGGCTAAAGTTATAAAAAGGCATCTCAGGAATAGGTAGAATGTTAAGACATTTGGTGACAATGTAGAAGCCTTCTTTGAAAATTAAGGCCATTGCCTTTGAGAATCACAAGAATAACTTGATCATCAATTGAAAGAAGTGTCTCAATTAGGTCAAACAGTGGATGCACAATCCCATATCAAGAGAAGCAGGAAGATAATTAGCTCTACAAAAGCATGAGTCATTCAAAGTGAGGGATCTACAACAAAAGTGGAGTTGTACGCTAGAAAAGCATAGAAGAAGTAGTGGTGTACAGACTCAGTTAAAGTTAATTTTGTAAAAGATGTCACAAATGATCCTCATCTTTTACTTTCATACTGCATGATATGCATTTGCATTTTCAAGGATTGATATGACGAAGGCATTTCATTCTGCCATCCAAATATTATGTCATCCTTTGTTTACCCCATTTGAGCTTTATTTTTATTTTTCTTTCATACCTCTCTTTTGGAATCAATATAGAGTCAACAAAGATCAAGAAAATTATCGAGTAAGAGAATAGAGTCTGAAAAGTTTCAAAAAAAAAAATTAGAAGAGAGAAAAAATATGTCCAAAAAGAAAGAAAAGAGAAGAGTGTCAAGCAAAATAGAGTCAGAAAAAATCCCAAAGAGAAAAGAGTCAATAAAAGAGAAAGAAAAAGAATAAGAAAAAAAGAAATTAGAATCAAATAAAGAACGAGTTGGCTGAACTACGTATGCCCTAATTCTCCTCTCTCGAGGGTGAGATACATAGGCTGCCCTACTCTGGCTTTGGTCCAACCAAATAAATAATTTAGAATTACCCAGTAAAAAAACTAGGGCATGATTTGATCCTCATTATTTGAGTTGATTCCAAAAGTTGTAAGTCCTATCCCACTTCAAGTGTTGTTTGGGATTAATGTTATCCTTTCTTTCTAACCTTATCAAAAAGCCAAGTTACAACTAAATAAAGACCTTCAGATCAATCTTTGAGAATGTTAAGGCTAAGAATAAAATGCATATGATAATAAATTTTGGGAACTACTTGTTTTCCTCAGCGTAAGGAATCAAGAGAAATAAAAATGAGAGAGTCTTATCAGTGAAAACTCTCAAAGGCACCATAAGGCGATAGTAAGTTGAGAGAGATAAAAGTGAGAGAGTCTTAGTGGTGAAAACCCTCATGGGCACCGTAAGATGACTATGAGTTGAGAGAAATGAAAATAAGAGAGTCTCACTGGTGAAAAACTCTCACGGATACCATAATGCAATGGTGAGCTGAGAAAAAGAAAATGAGAGAGGCTTGTTGGCAAAAACCCTTCAAGGTGTCACTAGCTAAATGAGGTCTCTAAATGCGATTGGCCCAAGGAAGTAACTCAATTTCAGAGTCATTAACTCAACAACAACTGGGGGAAAATTTGGATGGAAGATCAGAAAGCTTAATCCAAAATGTATATCATAATCATTAGAGTTGACTATCATTTTCAGATAAATTTTTCTTTTCTTTGTTTCAAGGGGGACATTCATTGTATTTTCTTTATTCTCTATAGTTTTATTTTAATTTCTTGATTCAGTTATCCAAATAAAAAATTATTGTCATTTTTCTTTTATCTTTGAGTCAAGTCCATGTCAAAACAAGTGAGAAACGATTTCAAAACTAGCTACCAACTTCTTCAATTTCATAGAGCAAGACAATAAGTCAGCACATAAAAGAGACACGATTTTGAGCTGAAATAAGGCCTGCAAAAAGTTTTGTCAACAGATAAGTCTGTGAACTCATGGAAATACTAATGTTCAAAGGGTTTATCTGAGAAATATAGCAAAGCGGAGATACTGTGTTTGTTTTAGAGTCACTCTTAATATTTCAAGTTTGGATCAATGGTGCAGCAAGACAAGTGCAAGAGAAATCACTTCAATAGGTAAAGCCGCAAGCCAACCACCCTGTTTTAAACTCATAAGTTTTATTTTTATGAAACAGGGATAATTTCTACCTTCAAATTAAAGGTTTTAAAGCGAAAATATCCAAAGGTACAATTTCTCATTTATGCAAATGCAAGAGCAGTGTTGCTATACAGGTTTGGTAATCATTATTATGGTAAAACTCATCATCTTGTACCGCTAGGAGACACATTCTCTAATTTGGGTCTTTCCTGTCTCATGGCTAGGAGGTGCACTTCCTAATTTGAGCCTTTAATCCTAAAGATCCACTTTTAGTAAGAATCTTTTACTTTCACTCTTAAGAGAGGGACTTGTTGGTCTCAGTCATTCAATTTTACCCTCAAAAGGGTGCATTTGTTGATCAAAATCATGATCCATCTTTGCATTATGCATTGTTGCAAGTAATTGTGATTGGGTTTGACACCCACAAAAGCTTTTGATGATAAACTGGGAAAAAAAGAAGATTGAATTCCTGTTATTAGGAGTTTCACTTTAGGACCCTCCTAGCAAAATGAGACTTTATTTTTCTGGGAAATGAAATCTTTCTTTATCATAATTGTGTAGGATAATTTTTCTTCTAGTTTTAATTTTGCTTTCAGAAGCCCACATGCAGAACAGGGTGATAAAATTGCAAGTCAGGAGACCGCTTGAAGAATAGGATGATGAAATAGTAAGTCAGGAGCCTGCCTAAAGAATAAGGTGGTAAAATTATAAGTCAGGATCCAGCCTAAAGAGCAGGGTAATAAAATAGAAATTCAGGAGCCCACCTGAAGAACAGAGTGATGAAATTGTAAGTCAGGAGTCCTCCTGAAGAATAGGGTGATGAAATTGAAAGTCAGGAGCCCGCTGAAGAACAGGGTTATAAAATCACAAGTTAGGAGCCCTTCTAAAGAACAGGGTGCTAAAATGGCAAGTCAGGAGCCCACCTGAAGAATAAGATAGTGAAATTACAAGTCAGGAGCCTGCCTGAAGAACAGGTTGATGAAATAGTAAGTCAGGAGCCTGCCTAAAGAACAAGGTGATGAAATAGCAAGTCAGGAGCCCGCCTGAAGAACAGGGTGATAAAATAGCAAGTCAGGATCCTGCCTAAAGAACAGGGTAATGAAATAGGAAGTCAGGAGCCAGCCTAAAGAACTGGGTGATAAAATAGCAAGTCAGAAGTCCGCCTGAATAATAGGGTGATGAAATGGTAAGTCAGGAGCCTTTCTGAAGAATAGGGTGATGAAATGGCAAGTCAGGAGCCAACCTGAAGAACAAGGTGATGAAATTGAAAGTCGGGAGCTCACTCGGAGAACAGAGTGAGGAAATTGCAAGACAGGAGACTGCCTAAAGAACAGGGTGATAAAATTTACAATCGGGAGCTTTCCCGGTGAATAGGGTGAGGAAATTATAAGTCAGTATCCCACCTAAAGAATAGGATGATGAAATTAAAAGTCGGGAGATTGCCTGGATAACAAAGTAAAGAAGTTGCAACTCGGGAGCCCGCCCAAAGAATAGGGTGATAAAATTGAGATTAAAGCAACAAGGTTAAGATATTGAAAGTCAAGCAACAAGGTGAAGCAATTGAAAGTCAATAAAATAAGAAAATTATAAGTCGGGGGCCCGCCCAAAGTATAGGGTGGAAAAATTGAAAATCAAAAGATTAAAAATAGCAGTCAAGATCCCACCTGGAGAACAGGGTGATGAAATTGAAAGTCAAGAAAGAAAGTGAAGAAATTGTAAGTCAGGAGACCGCCTGAAGAATAGGGTAAAGATTTTTAAATTCAGGATCAAGGTTCAGAAGTACCACCGACAGAACATGGTTAATTTGTGAGTTCATCTCCAACATCAAATTTTGTATGGAGAAAGAATCTGTTCTCAAGTTTAACTCAAAGAAGATCAGATCTTTTGTTAATTTTGAAAGCATCAGAAACTCAAGTCAAGAGTCCAAAAGAAGCTGCATAGATAGGACTTTTGTAATTTCACTTATCTTTTTAAATTGTAATTTTTATTTTTGATGTAATAATAGAGCCGGGGACCAGAACCTCGATAGGGCCTTACTCGACTCTCCAACTTAATATAGTCCCTCTCCTTCTAACCCTTTGAAATACTTGCGATTGGATCCCCTCATAATTTGGGTAAGTAGGAGGCCCAAAATCAAGACTTGGTTACCTTTCTTTCTTCCGTTTCTTTCTTTTAATTAATACTCGGGAAAATATTCTATCTCGTTGTCTACTTCTTTGGCCAAAAACACTTTGTGTTTATATCCAAAGGGGGAATGATGTAGACACATAATTTTGTCTATCCAAAATCATTTTTTTACAATTTTACCCCCATCTTACCACGTATCCTCACCCATTTAATAATTTACCCCATAAAAATCTAAATAACAAAATCACAACAAAAATAACAACCCTCTAACTAATTTTATTTTATCCTAACCACCCTACCCCTACCCCATACCCCCTTCTACCCACATACCCCACCCCACTCACAAAATACTTTCAAGCTTCTTCCCAATAAAGAGAACTAATACACTACACCTTATATGGGAGAATTGATAACAAATACAATAGGCATGATTCCATTTCTCAATCGTCCTAACAGAATAAAATACAGATAAGGGGAGGACTCTCACAGAAATAAGAATACATACTCCATATACACACAGAGATGATCAAGATAGAGAAGAAGAGAGATCCTCTATTTTTGTTATTTCCACAGATACACACATAGTAATTCTCATATCTACACGTAGCACAAAAACCATACCACCTCACAAAAATGCACATAATACACAAATAGCCATCGAAGAAAGCATATACATAGTTCACCAGAACACACAGATTAGAGTAAAAGAAAAACACTCATCCTTTTCTTTCTATATACACACCGACAAACACACAGAGAATGGGATAGCAAAATGGAGAAAAGATCGAGAGGGTGAGATAGAGAATCAAGAGAGTGTAGAAATAAAATAAGAAAAAAAAGGTGAACGGATGGAGAGAATACAGAGAGTGAGAGAGTAAATTGGACAAGTAGAGAATTCTGACAAAAACCTACCAGAAATTACAGCAGCTCCAGTCCCTGAACACCCAATTGTGAAAACTTCCATAGAAACACACCTAGAATGCTGAAATCGATGACCAACCTCTCTTTTTCATCACTGTCTGAGCTCATCGGAGATCCAGCAAAACAAAAAAAATGAATTTAGCTCAAACCCACCTAAAATCCAATCCACTGATAAAGAAATCCTATCAAAAAATATTGGCTAATCATAAAAATAGAGTCGGGGGGTTTGGATTTGTCTACTACTGAGGTTTTATTTGAGTTGTGGTTATTTACCGAAGCTTGATTTGAGGTTTTGGGAACAAACCCCATCTTGTTTAATTGAGTAATACTCGAATAAAAGCGTCATTAAGGTCTACTCTTTATCTCATTCTCTATTAATTAATTATTTGACACTTGATGTGGTAAATTTATTGTTGTGTGAATTTTGTTTTCATTAATTTTGATATATTTTATATCATTGTGGTTGATTATTGATATTGATTGATGGTGTGAATGGGATAATCAAAGAAGTTGGCTTAATTTGGAGGGTAAATCTTAATTGTGGGGATGATGTTGAAAGTTGGCTAATTCATTATCTTATTTGGAATATTTAATTTGTTAGTTGAATAATTTTGATATTGTTAGACAAGATAGTATCATGAAAGGTTGAGTTTGGTAGGCAAATGGTAGGCTCGGGTAGGCAAATTTAGAAATTGCGGATTGATGGAATGTCTGAAATGTGTGTTGAATGGCTTTGTTTTATCGCACTTGACTTAATTATACTCATTTGGCTGGGAAATGCCCCGAGGTATCTGTATTGCTTTATTCAGAGAATGTCTGAGAATGTTGTACTTGAAGAAGATGCATGATCAAGGCCCAGAACACCGGGTGAAGTTTAGTTTTGGATTAGTTTAGAATAGAGTAGGTTTACATTTTTGCCTTTTTCATTTTTGGGATTTATAACTTGGACTGGACACTAATTTTGGTTTTGTTTGGTTGATTGTTTGTTTTCGTGCTTTTGTGTTTGTTGGTTTATACATTCATAGTGTTCATGCTGTCCCATATACTCTACAGAGAAACCGTGGTCGAACAACTGGACTGAGGAGTGCCTAACACTTTTCACTCGGTCAACAAAATTCCTTAGCTGGAATTTCTATCTGTGGATTAGTTTTAGAGTCCAACTGCTTTGAAAAAGGATTTTTAAAGGTGACTTGGCCCACCAGATTTATGTCAAGTGGTGACTCTGAGTTAAAATGTAAATAATCCTTTTTGAAACAAATCTTTATCTTTTGTCACTTAATAATAAAAACCCTTTCAAATTAAAATAAAATCTTTTTTCTTAGTTAAAAAGGGGTGTGACAATGATCTGAAATAACCAAACTAGGTACCCCATGCAGCTTCACAATCCCCTGAAAATACAACTTCATATAATCCTCCACCGAGAAGGTAGTTTGCACTATCAAAATGTGGGAAGACTTAGTCGTCCTATCCATGATGACCCAAATCAAATCATATTGATTTTGAGACCAAGAAAGACCGATAATGTAGTCCATATTAATCACTTCCTACTTCTATTCGGGTATATCAATTTCTTGATACAACCCTTCTGGCCTCATCTGCTCAACCCTAACCTGTTGACACACCATGTACTTGTCCATAAAATCAACCATATCCCTCTTCATGCCATTTCACCAATAGATCTCTTTGAGATCATGATACATCTTAGTCAAGATAGGATGAACAACATAGTGTGACTCATGCGCCTCAGCCAAAATCCTTTGTAGCAGACCGTCGACATCAGGAACACACAACCTTCCTTGGTACCATAAAGTACCATCACCACTGATCTCAAATACCACTACCTTTTGCCTACCAACGTCACTCTTGATTTTCATAAAGATAGGATCTACTACATGCTTCTCCTTAATCTCCACACCAAGAGATTGGGGGCCTTTTCATAATAGGCTCTGATACCAACTTTATGTGACCCAATTGGGGGCCTTAATATAATGGGCATCCGAAGTCCGATCGGGACCAGAGACCATCCCCATTACCCAACCTTACTTTTATCCGCCTTCTCTGAGTTGGCTAAATTTCGAGCATATAGCAAGGTAGTGTAATAGCTTATATGAAGACTCTGGGATAAGGTCATAATCGTGACCAACCTAATCTAGTCCAACTATCCCATACCAATAATCAAACCATACCAAGGCCCATAAAGCAGGTCATAACCAAATAAGTTCTGAAACATAATATAATTAATCCCAAAATAAGATAGGATGGAACAACCAACAATATCTTCCAATGATGTGAGCCCATTGGCTTATTCCAATGCTAAGGCCAACACCAATACCGATCCCTTCTATTCCAACCCATAGAAGTACCATGAAGCCTTTAACTAAAAGAGTAATAAAATTCGATTGGGACATGCCCCCAACCATAGCCAAAACCAATATCCAAAATAAAATTAAAATGCCTAAATATGTCCATAACATGAAATAGAGCCTTTCGAAAGGATGAAAGCTTACCGCTTCAGTCCAAATTCTCTCCCCGAGTCGATCACTATATAGGAAGAGTAGAATAGTTGATTTCTGCATAGCATGGGTATACAACCGTCAGTAGATGGGTTAGCGGATGAATTCTAGCATGATCTCAGGATAAGGATAAAATAATGCCATTTATAAAACCAAGTAAAACCATCTATATGCACACAAATATACATATATATATGTATATAATCATGCTGGGAAAGAGGACCGGGCTTAGCATGCCATTAAAATCTTTACCTGGGCTATTTAGCTTTGCCATCCTAAATCATCCATGGGCTATATAGGTTCAGCTCCCCCTATTGAAAGGGCCCCAGTGCATGTAGCTGTATGACCAGGGAAGAAAACCTTAGGATGAATAGTACATCCCCCAAAATATAGTGTGAGATTATGCACACGATCACCAAGATCAACCTTATCTCAAAAATATTAGTTTCTAGTTTTGGTCCCCCCAGGACCTCCACCTTCCACGACTTTACTACACATCTCTCTGTTATTGCCTAATTAAAACCAATTTCCAAATAACCAAACCATTATCCATTTATTAACAAAGGCCATTAATATTGGTATCGTCATACCATTCCTTACTTGCAAGTATTATCCATAGCCAACCATAAATAGGTTTAAGGGGACTTCAAGTGCCCTTCCATTTGCCATATTAATCCACTTTGTGGATTTCGTGTACCCCATAAGCATAACTATTTATCCATTTACCTTTCCAAACCATTTAAACTATGCATACTATCTTTACTAAGTTTTAAAACAAGAAAGAGTTCCATTAAAAGTAGTCAATGTAATAGACATATCTTTATAAGCATTTTGTCAAACACATTGGGGCATAATATAACCAAAATGAATTCCAATTACCATTAAACCATTCCTATGTAATCCAATTATACAAAACCACCATTAATGCATATAAAAGCATAATTAAAACCATAGGAAACCATAACCAACCAATTAATATCAAAACCCCCAATTCAAATTTGAAGACCGAAATCATACAATTAATGAAAACATGAAAACATTCATAAAACCATACCTTTAGATAAAATTAACAATAAGGGAAGAGATCATGCCTTAAACCAAGTATATGATAGAAAGAAATCACCAAGACAAGCCCAAATCATACCTCTAGTTGAAACCCTAGCTTCCCTTTTCCAAAAGCTTTTGATAGAATTTTTAAGTGTTTAGAAGAGTTTCTAAGTGTTAAGGAATGGGATAATAGGGTAAATAGTCTTCTATGTAGATTAGAAGTTTTGGTAACTTATTAGGATAAGTGGGAAAATGTCCAAAATACCCCCACTTAAGTTGCACCAAAATCCTGCCACAGGGATATAACTAATCCTCATGAGTCGTACCCTTCCAATACCAGTGGTACCCTCCATTCGTACCCTAGCCTTAATATTTCAATAAAAAAATATCCAGCATGCAACTCATCCAACCAAGTCGTATCTAAAGCATGCAATCCGTACCCCTGGCAGATTTAAATCCATGGAAAATTTAGACACTGTCCACCATACGACTCCTAGGTATGACTCGTACCCTGGCTTCTGGCTCATAGTAAACCACTCATACTCATATAGAGTCTAACTAGCCAATTATAATATTAAGGAACCAAACAATCCATAACCACTAATATGACTCATACCCCTAAGTCGTACCCATTCCAATAACCAAAATCCATCCCACCGACCAACACTGATCAGCATATGACTGTACCATACCATCCATACTGTAACATATGACTCATACCTATGAGGCATATTAGGTTTATAGATTAGAATTCTAGGAAATTTTCTAAGGTCCAAAAACTAAGGTGTTTTAGAAAGGCAACCCAAAGTTCAGTTTGAGACACGTTTCGATTCAAAGGGTTGACATACATGAGTGGTTGGTCACCATTTATAAGTGCATTGGCTCAGCGAGGAGGCATATTATGTTACGTAAAATCATAAGTAAAGGACGATAAAGAAAACTATACGCACGATAGATCATGACAGAAATAATGATTCCTAACTCATTTTGTAGCCTCTTGCTCATAAATATGGCCGCTTCACATTCATGATCAAGACTCTATGTAATACAACTTGTCTAACTCCCTAGGACTCTTTAAAACCTTAGGCTTTGATACCAAGTTTGTAATGTCCCATAAGTACCCCTTGGACATCTCACGGTGCCCAAGACTTTGAGTAGTCCCAGCTAACCCTTTAAACCTTCTAAACTTAGAACTCATGATAAAAGTAAACTTGATATATGAAATCTAAATATAACTTAATTAATATCTTAATTGAAATTCTTTAGCTTGAAATCCTTTAAAACTGACACTTTTGAACTTAAAATGAAAATAGTCGGACAAACCTCTACTTCTAACTAAAGAGCCATTGGGACAAAACCCAGATGACCTGCACATAAATAGAAAAGAAATAATTGAAAAACTTTATCAATATCCAAGTCTGATAAACTGGGCCCTCAGACTATAAGGACTCACTAAAAGTTGGGATATAGGTGGTGATGCTCGTAATCAATTATGCTACTGGAACTGAGCACCAGAAACAACATTATAAGATAATGTATCACATACACATATATATGGGTTAGTATCTCTGGAATGTATTGAGTATGTGGGGGTGAAGGCATACATAAAACAATAACTAAATATTTAGATAACTTTCAATAATGCATGCTAAGTGTAAATGACTCACCTTGAGCCTGAATAAAACAAAGAATGTAAAATCATAAACATGAGTAATGAAACTTAAGGGTAAACTTTGTGAGCCATAACACTTAGTTTCTAAAAGCTTTAATTATTCATCTTTGGGGAGGTTCTTATAATCGGCATAAATCATATGAGTGTTCATGGAGTCCAACGTCTTACCCACGTTGGGGAGAGCTGTTCTACCCTTGCCATCAGAATAGAACCTTAACTTAGTAATCACTATACTTAATCCATATTGGGAATTAAACCTATGGTGGTACATAGTTCTAGGGCATGTGACTTTGGACTCATATCCAACTTATGCTAAATACTGCTCCCATATTACTTATATACTTATACTTTAGGAAATCTTCCTTAAAATGACATAAGGGTTTATAGAATGAAAACCAATTATGCATCTCTTTCTTAAAATCATAATCAGGATGAAAAAATGTGGATTCCATATTTTATATTAAGATCAAAAGATCAATCTTTACTTTAAATCATGATACAGAACTTATAAATGGAGCTTAAGAGCATAATCTTCTTATAAACTCAATACTTTAACTTAGGGCTTAAAATTCATCCTTTAAATTCATGGAAATTCATAACAAAATTTCATGCTCAATGATCATATTAAAATCTTTCAACAATATAGATACAAGATGATGAAATCAAAATCACAACATGAATTGTACAAGTAAAACATGAATATAAGCAATCCTTGATGTACTTAAAGCTTTCAATATCATAGTAACAACATACTTCAAGAATATAGCAATTTAGGTATGAAACCTAATTCAAAACAAATAAATAAATATTAAAACCATTCACTTTAGGCACAAGGGTGAAAGGGTACCCTTGTTCATAATCCTAGATACCTTAAAGTTCTTGGCTTGGTGAAGTAAACTTGACCCTTGAGACTTGGGAGATGATCTTGAGAAGAAATCCTAATATTATTCATGAGAATGTAAATAGGGGTTTTGTGTTGTTTAATAAATGGAAAAGTGAGGAAAAGTAATGCCCCTTGGGGTTAAATGTCGTGGGTTGAGAGTTATAAAGGGAGAAAAGGCCAAAAACTCCCTTAAAAACCTTCTAGAAATCATCTAGGAGCCGTCCCAACATTTTTGGGTATGACTCGTATGTTATGGGTATGAGTCATACCTAGGAACCCAAATTTTGACCCCTACTATTATGGGTATGATTCTTCCTGACGATTCGTGTGGTCTGGGTATGAGTCGTACCCTACTGGCAGCTTTGACAGTGCATCACTAATTTGGACATAACATTTCACTCTGATATCGAATCAAGGAAAAATTGGTATCATTGGAAAACTAATTCAATTATCTACCTATTTTTTGGACTTGAGCTCAGAAATTTTTAGTACAACAGAAGTTATGCTCGTTTGAATATTACTATAGTTATATTCTTTAGAAGAACTTAATTGCTAAGGGATGTTTCAGCTTGTTCATGAGCTAGGAGCCATTTGGGGACTTAATATATGTCTAAGTAACTTATAAGGATATCAAAACATAAGGTTTGATTCTTGTATCCTTCACTGATTAGGATATAAGTCATTTCTAACAACTCGTAACAAGTTATACGACTAACACTTATCCCTTCGTACCCTAGACAGAACTCATCTCACCTCACACTGACTTGGTTATGACTTACTATGTATGATTCGTATGATCACCCTATAACTTCTAAGGTTTAAGTCGTACCTTAAATAGAATATCACCTACCACACACTATCAAGGGTACGAGTTGAATATACAACTCATATGATATCTCTATAACTCGAAGGCATGAGACGTATTTTGTATAGTGACTTCAAAACATAAGGTATTATAGAAGAATAGATAATCTTAGCTAGTTCTCTGATAGTTGAATAACTGATATTTCTCTAATAACCTTAAAGGTATTAGTTGAGAACACTTCAAAATCAATGAAGTGTACCCTTTAATAAAATGGTGAATATGGTTTTGAGGTTAAGGAAAATTGGGGTAATTCATTTATAGTGTAGTTGAATAATAGACATGTATTTATAGATCATGGATGCTAAAAGGCATACCTTGATGTCATGCTATAGCTGCACTTTATTTTAGAAGATTGGAGCCTATTCACTATGTCTTACATTGGTATAAGAAGGAAACATACTAAAAGACTAATAGCTTTTTTACTCAGCCTGTTACTGGAATGCAAATGTGACCACAATTAACCAACCTTCTTGTTATACCACCTAAAATTAGAAAAGTGCCAGGAAGACTTTCTAAGTGTAGAAGGAAAAATTAAACATAGAACAAGACAAGTAAGTTAACCAAATGAGGTGTTGAAATGACCTACAACACTTGTCATGCAAAGGGTCATATTAAGAGGGATTATCCTTTGGGTGCAAAAGCTATAATTGGTAGAGGAAGATGGACAAGTTCAAGTGTTGGTTCTTTTATAGCTCCAAGTTAGTCTCAACCAAGCACAAACAGAGGAAGAGAAAGACCAAATATTTTACAAAATGGGTAAAATTTATCTTGTTAAGTTATTACTAATTCATATTATTTTATTAAATTTTGATATTATTTTTCCTATTAGGTTATTGCTGCAGCAGCACTAGTTGTTGCTGCTACTACAAATATGATTGGTGGTAAAAGGAGAAAAGAGACTAGAAGAGGTAGATGGACTGTTGTTTTTACATCTAATATAGGTGGTGTAATTGGAAGGGGAAGAGGGACTGGTAGAGGTAGAGAAATTACTGTATATTCATCTAACGTTAGTGGTGTCAGTGAAAAGGGTAGATGAATTATTTCTCCTACATCAAATGTTGATGGTGTCATTGGAAGGGGTAGAATGATTGCTGCTCCTATATCAAATGGTGGTAGAGACAGTAGAAGGGATAGAGGAGGTTGCTGATCCTACATGTAATCTTGGTGGTGTTACTGATAGGGGTCGAGGGACTAATTTTAAAAGGGTAAGTATAGTTGGGATGAGGGTTCTACATACACAAAGTAATTTTAAAATCTATAATGTAATTGGTTGAATGATTTACACTTTTCAATATTCAAGTCAATAATCAAAAGACTAATATGTTTATTTTTATTAATGCAGTCTGGAATGCCTTTGAAATCCTCTATTGTAACTGAAAATCATAGGCATCATAAACTAAGATTAGGTGTGAAATGGAAAGAAAAGCCTACTGTCACCCAATAAGAACTTCAATAAATGAGAGCACAAAAAAGAATGAAGACAAGTATCAAAGCTGTAGAAATGAATCACTTGATCTATACAAGTTCTTCTGCTGTCTAGTATTTAAAGTTTTATTTGTTCAAATTTTTGTCATGTATTTGATGTCTGATTTTCTCAAATAATTATATAGTTTTTCCTGGATAGATATGTTTTTGTAAAACAAATATGCAACAGTGATTATTTTTTGTGATGATTTTTTTTGTCTAATAATTAACAACTATGCAAATGTGACTTCAATGTTTTGATCTCTTAATTCTTCAATTGTGTTTTTTTCGTCAAACAATTATGTTGTTGTTGACATAAATATTTCTAGCAATATCATGCATCTAAGACTGTAGTTTTGGGTAATGATATCTGTAAGTATCATTTTTTGTGTCTATTTTTGTGTACCATTATCATAAGAAACTCTAAATAGAATAACAATGTAAGGAATTCAAATAAGATATTCTTAATTGCAAATAAATACACAAACAAAGAATTACATTAGATTGATAGGTAAGTCAATGGTGATTACAAAAGATCAAATTAAATTAAAAACTGTTACACACTAAACTCCTAATGTAACTCATTGAGTCTTTCTATATAGATCATCCCAAATCAATAGCTTATAGCAACAATGCAACAATAAAACATAACCCTAGTCCTTTCATTAGCCATGTTACTTCTCCATTTCTTTTATCTTCTCAATATCTTCTTCTGACTTTTTCAATTTCATATCTACCCAATTATCATCTTTTTTGGACACTCTAGGCTTGACAAATTCTTCAGAAATTTTCATCTTCACAACTTCATTGACTGCTGATTGCATGACAAGATTTCACTAAATTATCAAACTCAACTAATTTTTCTATTAATTTAGAAATTACAAATTTGAACCTCAAATCACTACTTTCTTTGTCACTCAAACACCAAAACTCACAAGATCATGGACTCATTAATAATTTAAGCAAAGCGTTAGTGCTCAATCGAATATGCCATGATAAAAAATAATAGAGAAACATTTGATACTTACCTCATAATAAGGATATGCCCAATAACTTATGTCTGGACTAGTTGAAGTCCTAGATGTCTTCAAATGAACCACAAAAATATGAGTACAACAAACTTCTTGAATCAAATAAAAAACATTCTCTTTCATACAAAACATAGACAAGGTAACTAATCTCATGGTGTGCTACAAAATAAGTCATTCCAACAAATTTCATAAACTATAAAATAGACTAATAATATAAGAAAAAAATGACAAGAAAAGCTAAATAAACAATAGATGAAGGAATCTACCTTTTTTCATAGAAATAAGAGATGAAGAAGAAATAAGAAATAATAGAAGAAGGAAAAAATAAGAGAAGATTAATAAAAATAATGAAATAAAAATCTTAATTTTTTAAGCAATTTCAAATCAATACTAGGTTTTGGGTTGATTAAAGATGGAGGAGAATAGAAGAAATTAGGATTTTTATTTTTGAAGAGGAGATTAGGGTTGAGTCTCTTATTTAAATAAGAACATGACCATTATTTTTGTAAGAAAAATAAATTTGAGCCAAATTAAGCGATTAACACGCCCTAATTGGACATGTCCACACGCGTAGTGGTCTGACACACAAAGGAAGCAAAATAATACACTTTAAAGTTGTTAAGGGGGTAAATAATTGTCATTTAAGTTTAAGTGATAAAGTAAATTGTGGTCACAAGTTTAGGGGGTAATTTATGTTTTTTTCCAAGTAATATTGCTACAACTTTCTCCAGTTCTCATTTATACACTTTTCCTATTTTAATAAAAAAAAATAGGATAGACTGAGACTAACTAACCTCCACAGGTACCAACCTTTTATCAAAATACATTGCAAAAATGGTGCTTTCCAATTACATGATGGCTATATAAATAGTGTTATTACTATGGATGCAAAGAATAATATGTCATATAATAACCATACTGCATCCATGAGCGAATATTTTGTTAGTAGGTGCATGTAAATAATATAAAGCAGTTACACAATGTTGTCTTTATCGGGCTTGATAGGACGCAGTGACAAGGCTAAAACAATTCTTTATAGAATTGCACGTCAAAACATATGCAAGTATCATGGGTTGATATATTCAACTACTAATAGGATACAATATTTACATTGCTTAACATATAAATCTATAATCATACCGAATGATTAGGGTATTTTTTTTGTTTTATAACAAATATCAAGAAAATTTTAACCCAAATAGTACTGAAACTGAGGCGATTGGAACAGTTTTAAAAAGTCTTATTTTTATTGTACATTATAGAGCAACTAAAAAATTAGTGTCGTGTAATTCTGTAAAAATAATCATACCGAACTATTGACACCCCTATTGTCATTGAATTGATTTTTTTCTGTTCTTTCATTTGTGATGATTGGGTTAACATTTATGGTGAAGATCTAGATGGCTCCTGGTGTCTAAGAAAGAATTGATCATAATTCATACAACCTTTAGGTGTTCAAAGTATACAAACAATTGATGTTGGTGATACATTAAACTGTAGAACTGGTCCTAATTCTTTTTATAATGTCATTACACATTTCTCAAAGTTTAATTTTGAGAATGGACATCAAAAAAATATATTTACGATGTCAATTTAAGGTATTTAGATGTGTATTTTGATATTCTACATGTTCTAGTAACTCACTTGAGTTATGCCCGATTTTAGCCTATATCAACAGTAAAAATATAAGAGTTACCTGTTTCTTCAACTGGATTATTTATCTACATCAACAGTAAAGTAAAAACATAATATCTTGGAAAATATTCAGCTTACAAAAGTAAAAAATCACGACGTACACCTCTCGTGAATTTATCCTTAAATTCACTAAACACTATTCCCTGAAGCAAGAACCTCCCATATTTTCAAGTTAACTCTTAACTTGAAACCAAATTTCCAGTTTATCACAACGCTCTGGTTAAAAAAAATGGAAACTCTTATAACTCGATAATTAATCCTAATACACAAGTTGTAGACTGACTTTGCTAAGACTCCTGAGCGAAATGGATTGTTCAATCTGCTACCTTCTATCAGGTCACACTTGAACAATAAGTCAAACTCCTTCTCCAGAAGCTCTTGCTTCTGTGGATAAGTTCTGCCTTTTGTTTCTATATAAGAGCATAACATTCTTCTGTTAGATTACCTCCACTAATTACCAAGCAAGGAAAATAAATTAAAAGCAAGTTGTGAAAAATTACATGTTTATTCTAAATTAGAAATAAGTTTTACTGTCATTTTCTTCTTTCAAATCCAAATAACTGAAACTTGAACCCTAATCATGTGATTCAGAATAAGAAAAATATTAAAAGAAGAGATTAGAATCGTGACAGTGAAAGGAGGATGACAATTTGAAATAGGATAAGGATTTGGTCGTTTAGGTTTGCAAAAAAATCAAATGAAAAACATACTAAGACCTTTTTTAAAGTATAGAATAAGAACGTATTCGCGCATGCTACGTTTTTACTTATTTTGCTTACTAAGTAAATATTGAAGAGTGTAAATAATATAAAAAATAATTTCAAGAGATAATAATACGAAAAAGTTAATTTCAGAAGAGTCACATGCCCCCTGCATGATTTAGATACGTAATTAGCAATTTCACCATAGTTTAAGATCATTTCTGTGCCTTATTCATAAGAATTACCATCCCATTTCCTTCGATTGGATTTGCATATATGGTTGTTCTCTTTTCATTCTTAAAAAACATGCATCTATTGTCTCACAAAGTGAATGCATTAGTATGCAACATTCGTAGCTTCAAATATCTTGCGTTACTTGGTGTTTATTTTGTGGGGCAATAATTTTCTTACAAAAATGGTATCTGTAGTCAGTATAGGTAAACTTTAAAAACCGGATGTTCCTTCTTCTTTTTAGTTGTTATAATAGAGACTTCTCAATGTATAGAACTTGAATTATTATGAGTTTTGAAATTCAAATATAAAGAGAAACCAATTAACTCTCTCCATATAATCTCTGGTCTTCAGTACTTTTGTACAACCAATGGTGCTTATTAATTTGACATGAATGTCTTATTATAGAGATTTCCCACTTATATAGTAATAATGTGCAACTATTTTTATCCATATCTTGTCCTTCTTACAATTATACAGGTTTTAGAGCGCCTTGTAAATGCAACATTATTTCAAATAGTAACACAATTAAGCTGTTTTGGAACATACACGACTACCTGTTCCACTGATGTGTAATACTGATAGGAGTAGGCATTCAAATAGTTAGGAGAATATTGCTGAGTCAGCTGTATAAGTTGTTAGAGATTGTTAGACAATGATTAGTGAGTGGCAATGAGCTTTCAAATAGAGTGTTCTAGAAGAAAGGTAGTTATTAGATATTTTATTGCCTATATAAGGCACAACAATCTGATTGTAAAAAACAAGTTTTGAAGCAGTTATAATTTTGATTCTTCTCCTCTTCTTAGCTTCATCAATGGAGTCTTAGCAAAGTATTTTCACATGGTATCAGACCCACGACCTCCATACTAAGTGTGTGTTTTCGATCACATTTCACTAAGTTTTTTGCATTTTTTGAATCTCTACCTTCAACTCCTTTTTCACAATTTTGATCTATATTTCAGCTGTATTCTATCAATCATGACGCCTAAAATCGATCAAAATGATCCACTTTTCATTGGTGCATCTGAGAGATCCAGTGATATACTTGTTTCAATCAAGTTAACTGGTTCAGAAAATTATAGTTTATGGAGTCGATCGATGTGTATTGCTCTCTTAGGGAAGAGGAAGTTTGGATTTGTCACTGGTGCCTGCAATAAGGAATCATATAGAGAGAAACTTCATGAGCAGTGGGAAACATGTAATGCGATTGTGCTTTTCTGGATAATGAATACTGTGAGTGAGAGTCTGTTAGCTGGCATTTATGCCACAAATGCTTATGCAGTTTGGGAGGATTTGAAGGAGAGGTATGACAAGGTGAATCGTATGCGTATATACCAGTTGCTCGCAAAATTAATATGCACTCTCAAGGTACAGATTCAATCTCAACCTATTTTACCAAATTAAAGACTTTATGGAGTGAGTATGATGTACTAGTGCCAAATCCTAGTTGTGCTTGCCCTACGTCTAGAGAATACTCAGATCATATATGTCAACTTAGACTTTTACAGTTTTTAAGTGGCGTGAATGAGTCCTATGACCAAGCTATAACACAGATATTGCTCAAAGGAATGACTCCTACTCTCAATCAAGCTTATGCTATGCTCATAGAGGATGAAATCCAACATTCAGCATGTATGATGACTGTGAATGATAGATCAGAACCACTTTCTATGCAAGTGAATTGAAATTATGATTTTGGACAAAACAACTCTAACTATAGAGGCAAAAAGTGTGATTATTGCCATCTATTGGGTCATACCAAGGAAACTTGCTATAATTTGGTAGGGCATCCAAATAACTGGAAGAATAGAAAGAAACAAGGCTATAACTTTAATTTCAGATATCAGTATACTGGCAGTAACAACCTATCCGCAAATAATAGTGGTGATAACTTTGTAAACACTGGTCAAAGGTCTATTTCTCGGGCTTCAACTATGGTAGCTGGTCAAGTTGATGCTAATAGTTCTAGTCATGAAGTGACTCACACATCAAAGGCCAAGCCTCACACATTCACTGAGGAAGAATACACTCAGATTATGACTATATTGAACAAAGACACAACAGATATGAAACAAGTCAATACGACAGGTATTACTACTTGTTTCTTGTCCAAAGCATGTTCTGACAGTTGGATTGTAGACTCAGGTGCTACACATCATGTGTCTGTACATAAACACTTGTTCAAAGGAGGTACCAGATTAGACTCCAAGCATGTGGATAAGTTGCACCTTCCAACAGGTGATCAAGTGACAATCTCACACACTGGAGAAGCTCATATTTTTGTAGATGATGTGATCAAAGATGTTCTATATGTTCCAGACTTCAAACTCAATTTGCTGTCTATTGCCAAGATAACCAAGGAACTTTCATGTTTTGTTTATTTTTATCCTGATTTTTGTATCTTTCAGACCTCTTCAATGGAAAGGTAAAGGGGATTGGTAGGTAAGAGGGTGGACTATATGTTCTTAAAGGTGGTGGTTGGACAAGAGGTGCTAATCAGTCAAGATCAGAAGTTAGCAGATTTATTGCAGAAGTCTCCACTTCCAGTTGCATCTTATGGCACCAAAGACTTGGACACCCTGCTGCTCAGGTTCTTGAGTGTTTAGACATTATGAGGAATCCTAGTGATGTAAACATGTTGAATAAATGTTCTGTGTGTCCACTAGCTAAACAGACAAGATTATCATTCCCTTTAAATACTACTAGATGCTCTACATGTTTTGAACTTGTACACATGGATTTGTGGGGTTCATATAAGACTTCTACTTTTGACAACAAGTATTACTTCTTGACTATGGTAGATGACCATAGTAGATACACTTGGGTGGACCTATTCCAGTTAAAGTTTGAGGTCATAGTGGCCATTAAGACATTTTTTTCCATGGTTAAAACTCAAATTTGGCATAATGGTAAAAACCATTAGACTGAATTTATCAACTCTTAATATAAGACATTGTTCCAGTCCTTGGGCATACTACATCAGACCAGCTGTCCTCACACTCCTCAACATAATGGAGTTGTGGAGAGGAAGCAAAGACATATTAAATATAGCTAGAGACCTCAAGTTTCAGTCTCACTTGCCTATTAAGTATTGGGGACTATGTGTAAAGGTTGCAGTATATCTAATGAACAGGTTACCATCTTCTATTCTAAGTGGTAAGAGACCATTTCAGTTGATGTTTTCCAAGGATCCCAAGTTGTCATATCTCAGGGTATTTGGATGCTTGTGCTATGTCACTTTCCTTTCAAGAGGTGATAAGTTCACAGAAAGGGCCAAACCTGCAGTCTTGGTGGGATATTCAGAATCTCAGAAGAGGTATTTACTACTGGATATCACCTCAAAGAAACTATTAGTCAGTAGAGATATTGTGTTTCATGAAGATAGATTTCTTTTTGCTTCCTTACCAACACAAAATACACAAGCTTCCTCATCTAGAGAAAGTATTACTAACTTCTTGATTCCTACAGATGAAACATTTCATGAAATAAATACTATAAGTGTTATTGGAGGAGCTCCAACTGAGGAGAATGGTATTTATGATGCTGAAGTTCCTAGTGCAGCTTCACCTGGCATCACTCATGAAGAAACATGTCAAGATAACTGTTCCCTGCCTCAACCCTTTTCCAGCAGACCTGTCCGAACAAGTAAACCACCAGTGTGGATGCATGATTATGTTGATACTTTTCAAAATCAGAGATGAAAACATCCATTAGCCAATAGCTTGTCTTATAAAAATCTGAGTCCTACTTATCAGTGCTATTTATCCAAATTCTCCACTTTAACTGAGCCTCAGCACTATAAATAGGCTGTAACAGATGAAAGGTGGGTGGAAGCTATGAAATCAGAGGTTCAAGCCTTAGAAGCTAACAACACATGGGTCATTGTTGATCTACCTAAAGGGAAGAATACTGTTGGTTCCAAGTGGATATACAAAATCAAATATCTTGTAAATGGTGAAGTGGAGAAGTTCAAACAAGGTTAGTCGCCGAAGGATATAGCCAGCAAGAAGGGTTGGACTATTATGAAACCTTCTCACTAGTGGCTAAGATGGTTATAGTTAGATGTGTGATTGCACTAGTTGCATCTAAAGGTTGGAATCTTCATCAAATGGATGTGCATAATGTATTCCTCCAAGGGGATCTTGAGGAGGAAGTTTACATAGAAATGCCTGAAGGATTTAGAAGATAGGAGGAGCACAAGGTGTGTAAGTTGATCAAATCCTCGTATGGTCTTAAGCAAGCCTCCAGGGAGTGGAATCTTAAGCTTACTCATGCCTTACTTGATGCTGGTGTTACCCAAAGTGCACATGATTATTCCCTATTCACCCTGCATCAAGGTAATGATACTGTTATAGTTCTTATTTATGTTGATGATTTACTAATCACTAGAAGCAGTGCTTCCTTGATCAATGCTACCAAAATCAAGCTGGATCAGCAGTTTAAGATTAAAGACTTAGGGGATCTCAAGTATTTTTTAGGTATTGAAGTTTTAAGATCAACATCAGGGATCATTATAAATCAAAGGAAGTATATTCTATAGTTGATTGTTGAAACAGGTCTTAGTGATGCTAAGCCTGCTATTACTTCCTTAGTCTAATGCCAGGCTCACCTCTAGTATGATCAAGCAACAGGTGCACAAGGTGATGAACTGTTGTCTGATATTTTCTCTTACCAAAGACTTGTTGGGAAGCTTATGTATGCTACTATTATAAGGCCAGACATTAACTTTGCTATCCAGACTCTCATCTAATTCATGCAACATCCCAAGAAGTCTCACTGGGAAGCAGCTACTAGGGTAGTCAGTTGCCTAAAAAAATCTATTGGCCAAGGTGTCTGGTTAAAGGATGAACCAGCTAATACTTTGACTTGCTGGTGTGACTTTGATTGGGATGCCTATTCAAATAGCAGAATATCAGTTACTGGTTATGCTATTCACTTTGGTGAATCACTCATATTATGGAAGTCCAAGAAGCAACGTACTATTTCTAGGAGTTCTGCTAAAGCTGAGTACAGAAGCATGGCTTCAGCAGTTGCAGAATTCACTTGGCTGGTTGGATTTTTTTAGGAACTTAAGGTCCCTATCAACCTCCCCATTTTAGTTTATAGTGACAGTAATTCAGCCATTCAACTGGCCAAAAACCCTGTGTTCCATGAGAGAACCAAACACATTGAAATTGACTATCATTTCATTAGGGACAAAATCAAGGATGGATTGATTAAGGCCCTATATGTTCACTCTACAGATCAACTTACTGATCTGCTTACCAAGGGCCTAAGTCTTGCTCAACATGCCCACTTACTTAGCAAGCTTGGTATACTGAAGGTTCTGTATCCTGCAGCTTGGGGGGGAGTGTTTTGGAACATACATGACTACCTGTTCCACTGATGTGTAATACTGATAGGAGTAGGCATTTAACTAGTTAGGAGCATATTGCTGAGTCAGCTGTATAAGTTGTTAGAGGTTGTTAGACAATGATTAGTGAATGGCAATGAGCTGTCAAATAGAGTGTTCTACAAGAAAGGTAGTTATTAGATATTTTGTTGCCTATATAAGGCACAACAATCTGATTGTAACAAACAAGTTTTGAAGCAGTTATAATTTTGATTCTTCTCCTCTTCTTAGATCCATCAATGGAGTCTTATAAAAGTATTTTCACATAAGCCTCTAATAACTAAGTTGGGTTTGCTAAAGTGTCCATACTAGTAAAGCTTTTTTAGAGATTGTCTATGCAAACTCTAGAGCTCCAATATTTGATTTTGCACCACCAATGTAAACCTCCAAAATAGATGAAAATTTTATTGACATTAGCCATTAGTCTATAAGACTTAGAAAATTCTAGAAGAAATTGTAACTATTACTCCTAACTACACATGCAGGTGTACTCAATTGCCAAGTAATACAACAGTTGTTTTGCAATCAAAGATTGAATTCCATGGAGACTTATGATTAGCAGTTTTTAAATATGAACTATTATCATGTATTAACATTAGTTGGATTTGCAATCTTATGAATAATCTATATGCTCTTGTTTGACTTTAAAAAACTAAGAGAATCTCTCAAAAGCCTTTAGAATTTTAAATACCACTTTTAGTGTATTTAATATGCATGCATCATTTATTTTGCATTATTCTAGTATTTGTTGATATCATTGTTGAGTTTTTAATGTGTGAATGGAAAATGAATAGGTATTTTTTTCAAAAAGACACCAAGGGAAATGATACAATTTGAATAGGCACCTTTTAGTATTGGATGGTTATGACCTTTCCAAAGGGTTGTGACTTTTTCGAAGAGTTGCACCTTTACGAAGGAGTGCACATTTCTAAACCATTGCTTCTCTTCCTGAAGCAATACCTTGATGTCCATAAGTACCTAAATTTTTTTTCAGGTATAGACATGAAATTTGGAAGAAAAAATACTTCTCTTTCATGAAAAAACTCTAGTGTGATTTTCTCCCATTGAGTGCATTCTTAGTTCGATAGAATTTGAGGTACCGCTTTTCTGTCGAAGTGATTTATTTAATCTTGGAGGATATATTCCATAACCTCGGTAATTGAGGAAAATAATTTCCTTAAGAACACACCATGAATTCGATGGACTTGAATCTTTCTGTTTCATCTTCTTTTTTCTTAAAGTTGGTTTTACTATTTTTCCATAAAATAGTTTGAACTTCATATTGACAGTTCTTCAACAATTTGGACTTGTGTTTGAAGTTCTTGAAACTTTATTTTGATATTTCACAAGTTGGTTGAACTTATGTTGAAGTTTTTAATATTTGGTTTTGTTATTTTCTAGAAAATAGTTTGAACTTCATTTTGTTGATGTTCATAAGTTGGGTTGAACTTATTGTTAAAAGATTAAAGTTGTAAATAGAGACTTTAAACTTCATTTGATTGTTCTTATCATTATTTAAACATGTGTTTGAAATTATTTTTGAAAAATACTGATTTTATTAAACCCAAAAAATAACAATCTACAGTCTTGAAAATAAATTCATGCTCTTTGTTTGACTCAAACGAAACTAGGAGCAGCTCTCGATGGCCATTACAATCTCAAATGACATATTTTCCCCCCAACAAATTTAAACTACAAAAATTGACAAGTATACTAGCTAGTTTAAGGGACTTTTTAACTTTTACTGTAACTAATATGCATGCATCTTTTATTTTGAGTTACTATGTTAGCATTAGTTGACATCTTCAGTCTCATAAATAATTATCAATGCTCTTTGTTTGACTTACATGAAATTAGGATAAACTCTCAATGGTCATTAAATTCTCATGTGTCAATATCTTTGTCTCTATTATAAGTTTAACTAGATAAATAAACAAGTTGTCGTGACCTAAAAGTTAATGTCTTAATGGAATCTACCTGACCTAACCTTGGTAGATAATCCAATCGTCCTAAAAGAAAGAAGATAAAAAAGTAGCTAAAAACAGGAATAAATGAAACTTCTAGAACGAAGTCAGGTCAACACATGTACAAACATAGCAGAAGTCTGAAAGAAATAACATAAAACCCCCAACATCTAGTGTCATAAGTGTCGAGCATCTAAATACAACTAAGGAAAATATGAAAAAATGCAAATATCTATATCTGAAAGCAAGAAAGACATCTAGATAGATAAGAAAGGTCAGGAGTCAACTCTAGAACCCTAGAGCATGTCAGTACCTCAATCGCCAACTCTGAAAAATACAAACTTAGCTAGCGTAACTCATACTCATACTAGGATCTAGATTAAAAGGACAGAGTAGGAGTGAGTATAGTCCACCTATACTTAGTAGGTATCATAGGCCAATTGAGAAAAATAGAAAATAATACAAGTAAAGAAATACTATGAGCACGTCACCTGTAAGCAAAAAATCTTCCAAATGATATCTCACACCATTTCCACTAACAGTTTTAGTGTATAAATCAAATCCAATAGAAGCAATTATTCATGAAAGTTCATAAAAATTGATTACACCTTAAGAAAACACATAAAAGAAACATAGAAGAAGCATATGCAATGAACGATGAAGTGAATATCTTGAAAGTCATCAGATGCCTTTTTGTATACATCTATCTAGCCTCACTGCTCCCAAAATAGTCCCCAGGGATTGAGGGAGGGGGTGAGTTTCACAACTCATATACTATCTCAAAATCTCAAACCACCTCTCCGGCTTATGTTCACGGATTATGGTATCTCATTTTTTTTCAAAATAATATTCCTTAATGGTACCGATATCTCATGATTGTATATGTATGAAATGAGGATATAATGCTCACAGTCAATTAGTATGAAGATAACAAACCCATTCAATACGTGTATAAGTGAGATAAAAAATAAATCAATAGGTCCTTAATTTATGATATTAGTTCTAGTTGGTCACCATTGGAATAACTATGCATGTAAGACATCTTAATATCACATGAACCCATACCTCGGGTATTTCTATCATGACAAAGGCAACTAATGCTCAATAAGGCCTATAATATTTATTCAAGCCCCCGTATGAGCACCACATTAAGAATAAAGACATTTAAATGAACAGTAAGACCAATGATGTCAAATAAAACCCCAAAACAGGCAACACACAATATATGATATTAGAATTCAACAACATGAAAGATATAATCCCCCATACGGGTGCACAATAGCAATAATGATCTCAAATTACATTTTTCATAGTTATTTTCCAAAAAACATAGCATGTTTTCCTTATTAACTACAAACCTAGTTTGAAGAAAGTTAAGCCATAACCTACCTCAATGAGTAAAAATCCCAGCCTAAAGTCCTTTAACATGGAGATTTTTCCTTTCGAACAGTCTCAGAATCAACTAAAATATGCAAATATAACATCTACACATTAAAAAAGATAATGATATCAATATTGATTATTTTTAAGATGATTCCAAATTGAGTTTGAAAAATGAGTTAAAAATAAAAGGTATAAAATAAAAATTTTCTTTTAGAAATGCATTCTTCAAAGTTATAGAAATTTATAGTGGAAAACCTACACAAAAATGAATAAAAAATGAGGTCCAAATTGAATAAAAATCACTTTTAGGCTTTACTGACAAAATCCTCAAATTATTATTTCAAAATCAGGATTAAAGAATTCTTTTAATGATATAACCAATGTGAAGTAATGAAAATAAGATTTTGGAGCTTACCCAAGCTCAAATGGTGATGAAAACCCCAAATATCATCCAAACCCGAAGCTCAAAGGTTTGAAAATAGTGAAAACATAAAAAATTAGACTATAAATACTGTTCTCATGATGAATGATTAAATGGCTAAATAGCTTCTAAAGGGTCACCGATTAAGTGGATGGTGTTTGCTAAAGATGCCTGACCTCCATGGCTTTGCCCTACTAAAGTGGTCCACTTCTGCTTAAGCGGTACCCACTATAGTGGTAAGGTTCTCGCTTTAGTGGTTGGGCAATAGTCAGTTGAGATCTGCTAAAGTGTTGCCTTTCTACTAAAGTAGCTACCACTAAAGCGATCATTGGTTGCTTAAGCGGCTACACCAGATTTTAACTGTATTAGCAACTTTTCTAAGTTACTAAGTTTCCGATCAATCCCTCTGAATTTTTTTAGAATCCCATGAATACAAACAAACTATACTACTAGCCTATTTTTTATGTTTTGAACTCAATGGCAACATTGAATTATAGGAAAAGTTTTTTTTTTCAATGAATAAACCCCCCGGGGACCCCCAAAAGCTTATATAACTAGTTTTCAATGGAGGGTTACAGATCCAACGAACCAACCTTAATAGTAACCCAAATTTGACATTCTGGATCTAATGGAACTCTCTAAATTGCCATTCAAGATTCGAAACATCAAATATTGATCGAAGCAAGACTAATGGCTTTTAAAGCCTCAAGGAGTCTCAAACTCTTCCAAATCATTTCCAAATGTATTAGGGACCATGCAACCCATACCTACACCTCCAAAATCAACATGTAAAAACTAAGAAAAAAGGGTGAAATGGTCAAATCACATAAAAGAAAAATCTCACAAATCAGGTCATTACAACATCCACCACTAAGACTATAGTTCGTCCTCAAACTAAAAGGTAAAAGAAGTACCTGGACTTTTTTTTTTGGTTTAATTTGCAATTTTATTAATTAAAGAGAAAAAAGAATAACAAAATGTCTTTACGCAAATGGACCAACCCATTCTAAGTATCTGCAAACCAAAAACAAGTAAATCAAGTAGGCCTACTACTAATAAAAAAGACCCAACCCTCTTTTGCTTCTTACAAAACGCAATAGAATAGGGTTTTCTATTCCATTTCTCTTCCACCGTATCTTCCAAAACATGAGAAATGCTGCCCTTGCCATTGTTCAACCTTTTATTTATCTTGAAATTACTTTGGGTAATTAATTCTCTACTTTGGACATCTGTGATTTAGTTCAAATAAGCTAGATCATCTTTCAGAGTAAGTCTCTTCTTCTGTTATTTGTCTTCTCCAATTCCTTCTATAGCTTATTCTCTATATTTTTGTTCTCCATAGCTATTCTCTTCGATATTGGGATTTTTTTTAAAATTACCTAAAAAATTAAGGAGCTGGGGGGTAACTACTATGCATGTTGGGCTCGATCTCCTAAGTAGCCTCTTCGATGGGATGGTGTCTCTACCGAACCTCAACAACAGGAATATCTTTAGAATGCAATCATCTAATCCCTGGCTAATGTTGAAACTAGCTTCTCAACATAGGTCAAACTCTCATCCAGCTAAACTGAACCCCAGTGAAGCATGTGGGACTCATCCAAAATATAGCACCATAGCATGAAAGCATGAAAAACTGGATGAACAGCTGAAAAGTCAGGGGCAAGGCCAACATATAAGCTACCTCCCCAACCATCTGAAGTATCTCAAATGGCTCGACATATATAAGGCTAAGCTTGCCCCTCTTCCTAAACCTTATCATGTCATTCACTAGCTGTGCTCGAAAGTAAACTTGATAACCAATCCCAAACTTCAAGGAACAAAGCCTGCGATCAGTATAACTTTTTTCCTACTCTAGGCTTCCCGAATCCTATCCTTGACGTGGCCCAAATCAAGGCCTTGTCGTAATGGGCAATTCAAAGCTCAACCAGGATCGAGAACCACCCCTGTTATGCAACCCAACCACCAATACATACCTTGAGTTGGCTGAAGTCCAAACATATAAAAATATAACGCATTATCCATATGGTGACTTTGGGATAAGTCTATAACCAAGACCAACCCAATTAAGTCCAACCACCCAATAACCAACCAAATCAATGTGGAAGCCATAAAATGAAATACTATAATGATAAACCAATGTATGTATAAATAACATAAACTATCCATACCATACCCAAGTCCACAGTTGTCCATACAAAGCCTCTAGACTAACCAAAGGGTATACAATTGGGACATGCCCCCGACCATAGCCAAAAACCAAAGTCTATGAAAGATAAGAATTATGTAAATTAAACCATGACATGAAATAGATGCCTTTTGAACTATGAAAGCTCACCACTTCAATCCAATATTGACTATACCCGAATACGATAGAATAGAATGGCTGGTTCCTGCATAGCGTGGGTATACAACCGTCAGTAGATGGGTTAGTGGATGAACACTAGCATACACTCAGGATAGGAATAAAATAATGCAAACTAGTGAAAAACCAAGTAAACCAACCAATGCACATAAACTATATATATATATATATATATATATATATATATATGTATGTATAACCATGTCGTGAAAGGGAACCAGATTTAGCATGCCTTTAAAACCATTACCTGGGCTGTGTAGCTTTGCTATTTTACCTCACCCATGGGCCATATGGGTTCAACTCCCACTGCTGAAAGGGTCCTAGTGTGTGTAGCCGCACGACTAGGAAATATCCGATGGGATGACTAGCACATCCCTCCAATACAAAATGTGACACTTGCACGTGGTCATCAAAGACCCCTTATATCGGCAAATATGAGTTTTCACTTTTGGTCCCCCTAAAACCTTTACCTTTCACGGTTTAGCTACCCATTTCACCATTAATGCTTAATTTAAACCATTACCAAACAATCCAATTACCCATTTATTAACCAAGGCTATTTAATACACCAAGGCTGTTTAATACACCAGTGATATCATCATACCACCATACTTGTAAGATTTATCCATAGCCAAATTATTTAGGTTATGGGGACTTTCAAGTGCCCTTTTCATTTACTATATTAACCTCTTGGGAGACTTCCATGTCTCCACAAGCATAACCAATTATCCTTAAAACTTTGGAAACCATTTAAACCAATTCCATTAATGCATTCATATGGGGGATTTCCATGTATCCCGCAAGGTTTTAGAAATAGACCAACCATGACCACAAAAACCTTTGCCTTTAAACCATTCCAAACTTTTTAATACCATGCCAAAAAGTTAAAGCATTTATATCATTTAAACCATGCAAAACCATTTAGAGTTCCGTTACAAAACTAAACCATGCAAGAGTTCCAATGAAAGTTCAACCATAGAGTGAAAATATTCTTTGAGACATTTTATCGAACATGTTGAGGGCATACCTTTACCAAGAACAATACCAACTTATAAATCACCATAATTAGGGTTACTCAAGACCCATTAGTTAAACCATAACCAACCACATATGCAAACCATTACCAAAAATATGTAGAAACATAGTTTAAACCAATACCAAGCCATATACATCAAAACCCACAACAATATGTTGAAATCCACAATTATAGATTCATAAACCAACATTTAAAACATAGTAAACATGCCTTCATTTTGAAATCACAATGAGCAAAGGAGTACATGCCTTATTATAACACCCTAAATCTGGTACATGAAATGCTACACGGTGCTCATGACCCCAAAGGACCATAAGCTAACCCATGATTGATATCGGTACCTGAACACTGCATAATATACTGTATAAATATGGAAATAAAGGATGTAAGGCCATAAAGTTCAAAATAGATAAGATAATCTCTGAATGATATGGTATCACAATACCAAAATAAAACCTGAAATAAACTTTCAGAATATGATAGTTTGAAAAGCCTCTAACAGACTACTGTCTGAATAAGGAGTTGATAGGACATGTCCCCAACTAGCTCCAACTACTGAAATAAATTAATTAATAATATAATAAAGTAATGTTCATGTCCTCGAAGGATGAGGACTCACTGCTAACTCTGCCTGCTGAGACTGGAATGCTACTGATGCTTTGGAGCTCATGCTTCTAAACCTATGGTATAAAACACCATAGCGAAAATACATCAGTATGTTTGAATGTACTGGTATACATGTGAGGTACGCTGAATGCAAAGGATTAAAATGCATGAACTATATTAACTGAATAAATAATATGAGCGTGAGAATACAAGCATGAATACATACTAACTGTAATTGAGTTCATGATAACATGATTACTGAATCTGGGTACTGATAACATGAGATAATGATAATCGTATAACTGAAATAACTAATACTGAGCAACTATATTTGACAATCTAGGTTCTGATGGAACTAGCTGAGTTCTGTACTGTTCTGAGTTGACTGTACCTGACAGTCCTGAATTCTGTAGAACTATCTGAGTTCTATTACTGAGACTGAATGACTGTATCTGACAGTCCTGATTTCAAACTAAAACTGTGGGAAGTAGTCATCTAATCAACATGCCCCTAATACGCCATTATGGTTGAGTTGGGGTCTAACTTATAACCCTAATTAGAAGGGTGTCAATACCGCGCCAGTGGTAAGGATAAGCTGTGGGTAACCCTCATCTGACACGGTCCCCAAAAGAGAATGGTGGGGACCTCATCTAACAGTGCTTATCCAGCTCATCAACCCTCATTTGTCAGTTTTGATGTCTCAACCTATGCTAGCTACATAGTTCTGGAATGCAAGGATGACTTCTAAGAATCTCACCCTCATATGATAGTGTGTGTTCCTATCTTTGGGTTCACTCGGTGCTAATTCCTACTCCCATCTGAATAGACACTGAACATGGATAACTGAACTAAACTGGACTGAATTAACTGAGTTCCATTGACTAACGGAATACGACTGAGATTACTAAATTTCTGAGATTTTTGAGATTTCTGAGATTACTGAGTTTACTGAGTTTTCCCGAGTCACATGACTGACTAAATTTCTATGAACATGGATCGACTGAGAGTATCTTGAAAACATAAAATTGGCTCTAGGCACATAGTTGAAGAAGGAGCTTGAACTGATAACTTAGGATGAAACTAAGAACGATTTTCTCCTTTTGATTTGGACTGAGCAAAGTTGAAACTACCTGTCCTTGCTCTCT
This sequence comes from Capsicum annuum, assembly GCF_002878395.1. Classification (NCBI taxonomy): domain Eukaryota; kingdom Viridiplantae; phylum Streptophyta; class Magnoliopsida; order Solanales; family Solanaceae; genus Capsicum; species Capsicum annuum. Next base: position 169,545,890 of record NC_061122.1, read on the forward strand.
TATTCTGCTTCTCTCTCACCTTAATATTTTACTCTTCTATCTATTGAGCATGGGTCATAAACTTGGATATGTTTATGTCACTATTCAACATCACAAACCTGCACTCATTGACCACACTATCATTCACCCCAGAAATAAACTACTCATCTTGGCCCTGCTATCTGCAACCACATGAGGAGCATATCTGACTAATTGAGTAAACTTAAGAGAATACTCTTTCACAGTCATGTTGCCTCGCCCGAGGTTGATAAATTCCAACACCTTACCTTCTCTCAGCTCTAGGGGAAAGAACCTATCTAAGAATACGGTGATGAACTTCTCCCATTGAATAGGCCCTGCATTCCCAACCCTCTCTGACTTCCACTATTTGTACTAAGTGTGAGCAACATCCTAAAATTGGTATGCAGCTAGCTCAGCACTCTCACTAGAAGTAACCCCCATGATGTTCGTAACCTTTTAACTTGATAGCATGAAACTAACAAAGCATGACTTTCTTGAATACATGACTAACATCACAATCAATAATATAATAAGTTGGAGCTTTCATGAAGTAGAATTTCTAAAGCACCACAAGGGTTACATATGTATCCATAATTCATTGACTAACACATTTCATCAAATATTTGACATGCATAAACTTGTACATGATTGGGGATTTCATATTATCATACTAGTATGGCACTTTTCTTTCACATAGGCATTTAATCAAACACATGGGGAGCATGCTTTGGATATACAATCATCAACACATCTAATAATTATGGATACATCATCAACGTGTAAATTTAAGGGGGTGTATCATGATTATTATGCAAATCTTCATATACTATGGTCAATCATTGGAATATGTAATTTAAAATATGAATCAAAACCCCACAACATCATGAACATGAATTTCAATTCTATTTAAATCATGAACATTCATAAATACACAAATCTTGTATTTTAAAAAGAGATTCTTGAGCTCCATGGGGGAAAGGGACCCATGAATCAACACATGACATACCTGGGTGGATGATTTCTTGAAGATTGATGGATGAAAACTTGAATTCTTGACTTGGAATTAAACACCTAGGGTTTCTTGTTCTTGGGGATTATCTTTGAGAGAAAACCCTAATTTGATGTTGTAGATGGATAAAGAGCTTATGAGCCTTGATCTGATATTATTAGGGGTTAAAACGAGTGAAAAAAAAACCCAAATACCCTTTTAAAAATGACTTAAAATAACTAAATGAGATATGCAATGGTGGGTGCGACGGTCCGTCACTGGGTTGATGGTCCGTCGGTCCTAAACGTCGCACCTGGGCAGAATAGAGGTTCATTGTTCCTGCTACGACGGCTTGGGAGATGGTCTATTGCTAGATCGATGGTCCATCGCCTTGAGCTGTCGCCCTTAGGTAGAAGATGGTCAAGCTGGCTCTGCTACGATGGTTTGGGCAACGGTCCGTCGCTAGCTAGATGGTCCGTTGGCCCTCGTCGTCGCACCTGGGCAGTTTTGACTGGTTTCTGTAAAATGACCATAACTTTTTACCCCGATACCGGATTTGGACGAAATTGGTATTGTTCAAAAGCTAATTCAATTTTCCATATGAAAAAGTGAAAATCATAAAAATTCCACGTATATAAAAGTGGATTATTCTTTCAAAGTAAGTTTCTAACATACTTATGACGATTTCAAGCTAGGTAGAAGTACAGGGTATTACAAAAGAAACATGTCTCTTGTGCCCCTTTGAAGAACACATGAGAAACCCTAGCCTCCAATCTTCCAAGAGAGTGTTTTAGAGGATATTTAAAGTGTTATGATCCTTTTATAAGTGTTATGGAAGGCCATATAGGTTTATATAACATGAGGACATAAGGGTTTAGGAGTATGAAATGTCCAAACTACCTTTTACTTAGAAATTAAAATAATTTACGTCCAGGGGTACGACTCACCTTACTATTTGTATCCAAGGGTACGAGTGACACCCCAACTTGTACCTCAACTCATACCCACCCTTACCAAGGCCTTACCTACTGGTTTCCATATGGATTACCCTCCTTAACTAGTACTTAAGGGTACGAGTGGTAACCTTAATCGTATCCACTAACTGTATGGTGGACATATTACACTAGAAAACTCAAACATGCACTATACGACTTGTCCTATACGACTCGTAACCTCCCATACGACTCTTACCCATATGAGTTATACCTTGGGTAGTAGTTATGCCATCCTTACTGCCTAGGGTATGATTGGACCACCTAGGCACCCTACGATTCATAACCAAGGGTACGAGTGACTCCCTTGAGTCGTACTAAGTCAAAAGGTGTCCAAACTTTTGAAATTTTCAAGGGTCCAAATCATAGGATGTTTCAGTCTCCCCCACTAGGAAGATTCATCCTCGAATGATGGGTAAAGGTAAGAACAAGCATGAGATAACACCTTTATACACATCAAACTTCCTCCATCCAAAATTGAGGACAAGGACACAAACCAAGACAAGAAGATTACCACATACCCTAAGCACGATTTACACCCCAATATTTTTATTTTGACCTCTAACTAAGTTAGAAAACAAAGATGCAAGAGGAACCATTCCTCACCTTTAACCAAGTTAGAAAACAAAGATGTGTTCGAAGAGAAGACACCTTATGCAATAATTTCTGGAACAAAGAACCAATGCAGGTCCTTGGACTCTATGTCCACTTCCACATCCCAATTTACTTTCTCAGACTTTTAGTTCCACCTTGGAACCTCTACCGAAGCCACACCTATTGTTTGCAACTGATAAACTTACCGATCCAAGATCGTCTTTAAAGAACAAGGAATTTGATATATACCACCCAAAGGAACCAACCACTCCTTACCCCAACACAAACACACAAGATACCGAATGAATGAAACTTATGCTAAAAAGCAAATCCACTCCATCTTAGAATTTTACCGAGGCACCTCACTACAAGAGCTTGAGTCTAACTACACTCAACCACTTCCATGTTCAAGCCTTTTTAAATCTAAGAGGAGTTAACTTAAGCCACCGAGCTTTATTCATTACATCTACCCCAATACACTACTCTACCTCCATCATCATTATAATATGAAAACCATGAGTAAAGGACATGGATAAACAATATTTAACCAGCATAACCAAAACCCCCAACCTATCCAAGCTATGAAACCACTATGCTAGGAAGATAATTCATAAGACCGTGCCTTACCAAACCTCTTTAGTACCCAACACAACCATAGGTATATCTACCAATCACAACATTCAAGCCTATTGCTTACATACCTATGGTATGATCTATCCATCAAAGATCTAACACCATTTAATATTTCACAATGGATTTTCACCACCTATTTCTTTCCTAACCATTTATTATGACAGAAATCTTACCTCACCTTCAAACCTTAACTCTAGTAGTTACTTGAGACTCTCCCTCATTTAGGGCTTTTACATTCCCCATTTCAACACATCACCATACTTCTCTAACCATTACCTCCCTAACATAAGAAGAGTCATTTAAGAAACCCAAAGTACCAGAATTATCCATGCCTCCCAAGGCAAGACAAAGACCTCCGAAATAAGACACAATACTAGAGGCACAAAGTACTTCATAAAAACCACGTAGATCATAATAAAAAAAACATCCTGGCAAAACCATACCACAAAAAGAGTCCTTAGAAATGGACACCAAAAGAAACCCAATCACCTATACCATAAATAATACAATGTAGAGTCAAGACTCATATCCAAGGAATAAGGCAGACGAAAGATGTGAACCTTAAGCATATGTGGTATAAGAATGCCTACAACACTATTAGAGTACTTCTCTTAACCGATAGAAGAGAATTACTAGAATATGCAACCTGACCTTCCTTTGAAGTCCACCACTAAAGAAAATTTAAGGTTAATCATCAACCTTTACCCCCTTACCCATACAATCACAAAACTTTACCCTAATGGGTGTCACTAAGGGTATACACTAGAGACACTTAGTTTTCCTATATCCAAAACCTCATTCAATCAAATGCTACTTAGATCCGGACATAGACATGTAAAAATCATGAGAACCATTTAACTCTAAGGTTTCCAATTAAACCAAAATCATTCAAAATCAAACTAAGGCTACCAAGGCCTTTTAGAAATCATTTGAGTCCAACCAAAACCAATTCATGTTCCCTTAACTCTTCATACAATGAAAATATTTCAAATTAGACAAACCATATGACAAAATTTTATTCAATAGTAATTTCATAAAAATTTTTTTTTGAGGACATATCCAAGTCCAAAACCAAGTAATTGGGGAATCTGTAATACCCCAAAATCCATTTACCATTTTCATGCATCCTACAATGTTCATAAATGTTTATAAAATTTGAATAATGCATCATAATCCATGGAAAATCAATTAAATGAGTAGCCATGTCAAAACCTTAAATTGTGCCAAAACCCAAATTCAAAACCATGAATTAAGAAATAAATTTCGTGCCAACAATATAGTGCAAGTATAGGGACAAAGACACATACAAGTTCTATAATCTAACCCATCGAATGACTAAACCCCCAACTCACATCCATTAATTCAACCTGAAGCCCCGACCTAAGTCACAGCCTTTCCACTATTGTATTCCTCAAATCATTAACCTCATCCAACCTATAAATTTACCTCCACAATTTTTGCATTGCTATCCCCTAGCTAACATACTCCCATTACCACGATCAAGCATCTAGGTTCAATCCTAGTACCTACCAAACATTCAATACTTAGAAAGTACTACATAGAGAAAATGCCTATAAGGTCCTCTCCCACTAGAAGGACACCCTAAATTTCATAGTCACCCATCAACAACTTATCCATTCCCAGGGAAAACCATTCCCTTTATGCATGTAAGAGTGAAAACATTCCACAAATAAACATTAAGACTTATGAACCCTTTATCTATGAGACTTCTTAATTTCTCCTTAAGCTTCTTTAACTCCTCTAAAACTACTCTATAAAGATAGAATAAAATTTTGGACAAGTGTCCGAAATAAGACCAATCCCAAACCAACCTCCCCATTAGAAAAAACCATGAGAGTCATCAAGGAAGACCTCAAAAGATTAATTCATCACTAAAACCAAACCATAAAAGGACCTTTCGAGTTAGGATCTTTAACCTGGACCAAGTAATGAAGAAACCCCTTTTTGGAGGGCAATCTCTGAGTTCTAATATAAAATATAACTATTTTCTTAATATCTAGGGAACAAAACCATCCTCCCAATCCACAACCGACTTACCATGAAGCTTAAAGACAATTTTTATGGATTCCAAAAAAATCTAATAATGAATGGTACAAGTACAACCAATCCATTTCCCTGAATGGCATTGAGATCCACCAGGTTCGAGTCAAACAAATCCACCTACACCCTTTTACTATCACTAGATACAACACACACTCATAGACTCTTTTGCCAGTTACAGAGTCACCTACTGAGGTAGAATCAAAAGAAGAAAAGAGTCCAAAACAACCTTGGAACCATAAACAAAAGGCACAACCACAAGTGGGGTCACAAGATAGAGAGCACCCCAAACTAAATAATCCATACACACTATCGAGAAAGGAGTTTTAAACATACCAATGCCGTCATTAATAGATACATTGAACCCTCGAGGGATAGAAAGATCATTGAGATGATCCCGACCAACATCGAAACCTAAAGTAGCACCCTTTGGCACTACCCCTTAGCTCAAAGCACTGAGACCCTTTAACTTACCTATTTTCCAACCTTACCTCATTCCTCTCCATACCAATAGAATAGGACTGGCATAATAGAGTTTCCATTACCTAGTTCTATTGATTAATGGAATGATAAAATTCAACGTTGGTAATTTCTCCTTGAGGTGTTAAAAAATAAGTTCTCACATTAAAAAATAGGGTCGGTAAAGACCGGTGGGACTCCATAAGAAAAATCAAAAGCTGCAACCCTTGACTAGGTCTGTGCCTCATGAGTTAGGCTAGATCTATCCATGTTGTCCTAAAGTTGGACACATAAGTTTTCATAGATTTTAGATCATTGAGAGGACATGATAAAAAATATGAGCCAAAGAAGATTCAGAGAAGAGTTCAAGACCTTAGATTCCATAGCCTAAAAGTAGAATAACCAAGAAAGTAAAACATTCCTAAATGTCTCATAGCCTCCTGATTATAAGTATGGTGCATGATACACCCATAAGCAAGACTCTACTTGATAAGGCTTTTTGGACACCCTATGACACCGAAGCCTAAAGCTCTAGTACCAACTTAACATGACCCAAACCAGGGCCTTATCGTAATGGCCAATCCAAGGCCCAACTAGGATTAGGAACTGCACTTGTTACCCAACCCAACCATCAATGGCATATCTTGAGTTGACTAAAGTCTGAATATATAACAAGATAGAGCATTATCCATGTGGTGACTCTAGGATAGGTCTATAACTGAGACCAACCAAATAAAGTCCAACCACCCAAAAATAAACCAAACCAATGTGGAATCCATAAAACTAAATACCATAATGATAAGCCAATCTATGTATAAATGACATAAACTATCCATACCATATCCAAGTCCAAAGTTGTCCATATAAAGCCTCTAGAAAAAACTAAAGAGTACTCAGTCGGGACATGCCCCCGACCATAGGAAAAAACCAAAGTATATGAAAGAGAAGAGTTATGCAAAGTAAACCATAGTATGAAATAGATGCCTTTCAAACTATAGAAGCTTACTATTTTAATCCAACATCAACTATACCAAAATTCGATCACTAAGAAAGAGAAGTAAAATGGTGGGTTTTTGAATAGCTTGGGTATACAACTGCCAGTAGATGAGTTACTAGTTGAACACTAGCATGTACTTAGGATAGGGATAAAATAATGCCAACCAGTGAAAAACCAAGTAAACCAACCAATGAACATAAAGCTTACATATATATATGTGTGTATAACCATGCCAGGAAAAGGAACCGGGTTTTGCATGCCCTTAAAACCATTACCTGGGCTGTGTAGCTTTGTTATTATACCCCACCCATGGGCCATATGGGTTCATCTCCCCCTACTAAAAGGGTCCTAGTGCGTGTAGCTGCACGAACAGGAAATATCTAATTGGATAAATAGTACATCCATCCAATATAAAATGTGACACTCACACGTGGTCATCAAGGACCCTTCATATCAGTAAATATTAGTTTTTGGTTTGTCCCCCTAAAACCTCTACCTTCCACAGTTTAGCTACACATTCTACCATTAATGCCTAATTTAAAACCATTACCAAATAATTAGTTTATACATTTATTAACCAAGGATATTTAATAAATTAGTGATATCGTAATACCACCATACTTGCAAGATTTATCCATAGCAAACCATTTACATTAAAGGGACTTTCAAGTTCCTTTTTATTTACCATATTAACCTCTTTTACCCCTGTGCAATGTTATATAGATTAGAACGTCTTTTGAGTTGATTTGAAGTGGTGAACTTCCATTCTTCATGAAACATCCTGGGTTTTGACCCTTAGAAAATTTCCTAGAATTGTTGTTCTCTGGACCCAATATAACTCATGGGTATGAGATATATGTTAGGGTACGGGTGGTATTGTCCTATCGTAAACTGACTACCATTAGTTGATAGGATGGTTTTCATCACTGGAATAGGTACGACTTAGGGGTACGAGTCATAAAGCTTGGTACGAGTCATACCATAGACTCATATAGTGGGTAGTGTTTAATCCTCCTGGTATTTTATTCTTTCCGGAATACAAGTTATGGATACAGATCATATGTTATGGTTATGACTTGGTTGAATAAGTTGTATACTAAAAATCTTTGATAAAAGGTTTGAGGCTTGGATATGAGTGGTGGGCACCGATCAAATTCAGAGGGTCAACTCATATGGGTCAGTCATATCCCTATGATGGGTTTTTAAAAAATTTAAGTGGGGGGTATTCTGGACATTTCTCTACTTACCCTAATTAGGACCCATAACTTCTAATACACTTAAGAGGTTATTTACCCTATTATTCTTTTTATTAACACTTAGAATCTATTCCAAAACACTCCATAATTCTCTCAAAAACTTTTGGGGCAAGGAGGCTAGGGTTTCATCTTGAGGATTGATTTGGGGCTTATTTTGGTAAATTTTTTCCATTGATTCTTTGGTATAAGATGCTATTCTCTTCTCTCATTGTAACTTCAATTAGAGACACGGTTATGATTGATTTCATGGTTATGGTTTTGAACTATTATTTGGGGGTTTTGATATTAAATGCTTGGTTATGGTTTTCTATGGTTTTAATTATGCTTTTATATACATTAATGGTGGATTTAGACAATTGGATTTCATGGTAATGTCTTATGGTCTTTGGAATTGGTTTTGGTTATAATATGTCGCTAGGTGTTTGATAAAATGCTTATAAAGATATCTTCATTGCATTGACTTCTTGTAATGGAACTCTTGCATGTTTTAAACTTTGGTAAAGGAATTATGCATAGTTTAAATAGTTTGAAAAGGCTAAAGACTAAATGGTTATGCTTGTTGGGAACATGTAACTCTCCCAAGTGGTTTAATATGGTATATGGAAGCGCACTTGAAAGTCCCCTTAACCTAAATGGTTTGGCTATGGATATTAATTATAAGTAAGGGCTGGTATGGCGATACCACTAATATTGGCCATAGTCAATAAGATGGAAAATGTATTGGTTGGTTATTTAGAAATGGTTTTAATTAGGCATTAATGGCGAGATGTATAGCAAAGTTGTGGAAGGTGGTGGTTCTGGGAGGGGGACCAAAACTAGAAACTCGTATTTTTTCAATATGAGGATTGGTCTTAGTGGACTGTGTGCATGATGTTACACTATTGGGGGATATACTAGTTATCCCATTGGATACTTTCCTGGTTATGCTGCTATATGCACTGAGACCCTTTCAGTAAGGGGAGTTGAACCCATATAGCCCATGGGTGGTTTAGGACAACCAAGCTACATAACCCAGGTAAAGGTTTTAAATGCTTGCTAAACCCGAATCCTCTTTACCAATATGGTTATATATATATACATATGGTTGGGTGCATGGGATGATTTTTCTTGGTTTTATAATTGGCATTATTGTATCCTTATCCTGAGATTCAGGCTAGCAGTCATTCGCTAACCGATCTATTGGCGGCTGTATACTCATGCTATGTAGGAACTAGCCGTTCAACTCATCCTATATAGTGATTGAATCAGGGACAACATTTAGACTGAAGTGGTAAGCTTCCATCCTCTTGGAAAGCATCATTTTATGTTATGGTTATTGTCAGACTTTTTGACTTTATTTTTGATATTAGTTTTGGCCATGGTTGGGGTCATGTCCCAACCAAATTTATTTACTCTTTTGGATAAAGGCTTTATGGTACTTCTGGGGATTAGAATAGATGGGATCAGTATTGGTGTCAGCCTTTGCATTAGAATAAGCTGGGGGTTGGCATCATCAGACATAATTTCTCACTGTTCCTTCATATTATATTTTAGGATTGATTATCATATTATGTTTTGGTATTCTCTTTGGTTATGGCGTATGGTTTGGGTTGGTATGGTTCGATGGTTGATTTTGTATAGGTGGACTAAGTTGGGTCATTCATAGTTGTGACCCTATCCTAGAGTCTTTATGAGAGAATTTATGCTATCTTGTTATATGCTTAAAACTCAGCCCATCTAAGGCTAGATATAGGTGGTTGGGTTTGGCAACAGGGTACGGTCCTCGACCCTGGTTGGGCTTAGATGTCCATTATGACAAGGCCTGGGGTCGGGTCATGTCAAGTTGGTATTGGATCATAGGTTCACGATCACTTGGGAGTTCACAAAGACGTGTCGAGTAGCATCTCTTTTAGGGGTGTGAAGAGAGACACACTTGATGTTGGGTGTATTTATGCACTCTAGTGTGACTATTCTAGCTTAATTATTCTTGTTTTGAGAATAATTCGGGTGAGTTATATGTTAATATGTTATAAATAAGCATATAAGTGTCCAAATATGTGATTACAATGCTCAATGTGTTTTTCAAACAAGTTTGTACTTAATTGAGTCATTTAGAGTTCAACTGGAAAAACTAGTGTTACTAGCTTGAGCTAGGTGTTTTTCTAGTTGGTTTCATTTGATTCTAATGTGTTTAATAAGTTTCAAATGTTTTAAATGTGTAATTATGAGTGGAATAACTTATTTTTAATAGGAAAAGTTCAATTTAATTAAGTTAAGAGTCAAAACATAAAGTTGAAGATCGTGCGAATTAGCCTTATCTTAGCTCTTGTTTTGATTCATCGTTGAGGATATTGTGTTGTTTTGATCTCTAAGTTTTGGTGTGTCATTATGTATGAAGTTTTGTGAGCTGAATATGGTGATATATTGATGATAAAAAGGTTGGGAATTCATTGGAAATACACTACAAAAGGCATAGGAAAAAGATAGGACGTTCAATATTTAATCAAAAATTTGGATGTAGCTTCTAGTGAACCAATGCGATGGAGACACATCGCATTAAATTGAAATGTCCTGATCAATGCATTGCATCAGCTACAAGGGTTGACTGAGCATCGCGCTGCGTTGGATTGCACATTCACAACTAAATACAATTCTGCCGACACAGCTTGGTTTTTCCTATTTTTAATATAATAAAATGGCACGCATTATTACGAGCTTGCGGGAATCTTTGTGGGAATATTTGGGATCACATGATATTCTTAATCCTACATAGATTAGTTACAAGTCCATTAAAAGTATAGAATCTTAGATAAATTTGGTCATAATCGGTGTACACCTGGGAACATATTGGACGTATTTTGGAGAAAAATGGAGGCATCTACACGTCTTATTAGGTTTTTATTTTTTATCTTTTAATTATTCACATCATGTATTCAATTATTCGGATTGTGATTATGAATATTATCGGCTAAAAACCCAAAATAATAGTATTCATGTTCTTGGCTTTAACCTTGGAAAGGGGTTTTTTAGCCGAGAACATGAGTACTATTATTTTGGATTAATTTTGTTGGATTTTCTTATCATATTTGGTTGTTTTTTATTCTTGATTTAATTATTTGAAAGATTTTTCACTACGTCTATTGTCACCCCTGTGATCTCGAGAGAGGGAATAAGGAGATAGAATATGGGAATAACCAAAGTCAGATTCTTATTTCTTTATAAAATAAGGAATTTGAATTAGTGTCTAGGACATGGATGTAATTAGATGCCTTACTTGATTCACATGTAGGATGATAGCTTAAAATACTTGGTTGGATTTTTACATCTCTGCTCAATGATGTAGTTGTAATGTTCTAAATTAGGTAAATGGTTAGAGGTCGGGAGACCATGATAATACAATTAAACCTACAAATCAACAACCAAGCTAAGAAAGTTAACGAATGAAGTTCAATAACATAGTAAGATTGTTAGACGTTCTTTAACCTTGGGCTTTACTCTATTGATTGTTCCAAGACTTTACTTTATGCGTTATTTACTTTTTTGTTTACAAATTCCAAACTCTCTTTTTGGTTACTCTTGCACTAAATTAATCTAAACTATGAACTAGAATTGAATCGTTATTGAAATAAGTCCCTGTGGGATTAATACTTGGCTTTCATTAGGCTAATTTACTACTTGATAAGACCACAAACATTTGTGTGTGAACTGTCAACACTCATAAAAGAGAGGCTTCAAGATATTTAGGAAGGCTTTACTTTCTTGGTATTCTGTCTTTTAGCTTGAGTTCTCAATCCTGGAATCTTCTCTAATCCTTATTTGCTTGTGTTTTAGATCATGCCTCCTAGATCAAGAACATAAGAAAATTTTTTAGCCCTATCTGGGGATAATGTTTAAGGGGTAAGTCCTACGTTTAGAGTGCAAATTTAATCTCATGGTCCTATTCTTAATGGTTCTAGAGTTCCTTCTATTTTGGCTAGTTCTTCTCATGTCTCTCAGGGCAATGTGGCGAACACAAAATTTCATCAGTCTATTCATATTATTGCCTAACTGGTTACTGCTCATGCTGAGTAAGGTACGACTGGTGCTTTATTTGCTGAGGCCATAAGGGTTATCAATTTATGAAGATGGGTCCTCTTATTTTTACTTGAGTGAAGATGGAGAAGGATCCACATGGTTTCTTGTATGAGATGGAAAAGATCTTTTGGGTGATGAAGGCTACTAATGTTGAGGGGGTTAACCTTGTATCTTATCAACTTAAGGATGTTGCTTATCAGTAGGATAAGAAGTGGGACAAAGATAGAGGTGATATGGAATATGAAGGGCCGTGGGATGCCTTTTCTAATGCCTTCTTAGATTGGTTCTTTCCTTAAGAGTTGAGGAAAGGCAAGATGGAGGAGTTAGTAAACCTCATACAAGGGAGGATGTTAGTAAAGGAATATGATTTGAAGTTCCATAAACTATCAAGGTATGCTCCTGAGTTGGTGGCTAATATGAGGTCGAGAATAATGAAGTTCGCTTCTGGGTTGAATAGAGATTTAATTATGGAGAGCAAGACTGCCTTACTGATTAAAGATATGGACATACCAAGGTTGACTGTTCATATGTAGTTGGTTTAAGATGAGAAGAGGAGACAAGTAGAAGTTTAGGGATAAGTAGAGAAAGAGGAGTAGGTTTTTTAACTAGGAAGGTGCTCAATCTCAGGGTGGTAAGGATGATGGCAAGTGGTAGAAAAATAAATGAGGAGTTTTGGCTCTTTTTCTACAAGTGCTTATTACCAGTCAAGATACAGGTGTCATCAAGGTACTGACAATTCGTGGGCACAGGTTTCCTAATATCAAGCAAGTAGAGGTCAGTCAGTTTCTTTGTGTCCCCTTTATCGATTCTGTGGTCATCCTCATTGGGGTTATTACAAGGAAGGAAGGGACAAATGCTTCAAGTATGACCAAGTAGGTCATCGGCTCAGGGATTGTCTGATTAATAAGGTTGCTACGGGGGTGAATAAGATTCCCATGACTTTATCTTTTACTCCTGCACCTAGTAGAATGACATCTACTTCTGTTACTGCTCCTGGTTCTAGTGTTTGTCGAAATAGGTTGTATGCTTTTATTTCTTGATAGAAATTTGAGGCAACACCTGATGTCGTTACTGGTACATTATAGCTTTTCTCTTGTGACATATATTATTTGCTTGATCTAGGGTCCGCACTTTCATATGTGACTCCATATGTGGCTGTATCTTTTGGTTTTGATCCTAAAGTTATTTAGCATCTTTTTTTTATTTCTACCCTGGTAGGTGACTCGATTATTGCTAAGAAAGTCTATAGGGGATGTGTTGTATTTATTGGTTACAAGTAGAACTTGGTGGATTTGTTTGAGTTGGATATGGTAGATTTTGATGTAATTTTGGGTATGAATAGGTTGCTTTCTTGTTACATATCTTTGGATTGTTGGACCTGTAAGGTTATCTTTAAGTTCCCTGGTGAACCAATTATAGAATCGAAAGGTAGTTTCTTTGATCCTGGGGGGGGGGGGGGTTATTTTTTATCTTAGATCTCAAAGGTTAATCTCCAAGGGTTGTCTTTATCACTTTCTTTGGGCTAAAGATTCTAACTCAGAAAGTCCTTCATTCCAGTCAGTTCTAGTGGTTAACGAGTTTCCAGAGGTCTTTATGGGTAATCTTCCTAGTGTTTCTCTATTTAGAAAAATAGAGTTTGGTATTCATTTGCTTTGGAACACTCGTCCAATTTCTTTTCCTCCAGATAGAATAGTTTTGGGTGATTTGAGGGAACTCAAGGAGCAACTTAAGGATCTTCTGGAAAAGGGGTCTATTTGGCCTAGTATTTCTCTGTGGGTTGCACCGGTATTGTTTGTGCATAAGAAGGATGGTTCCTTTTGGATGTGTATTGACTACAGACAGTTAAACAAGGTGACTATCAAGAATAAGTATCCTCTTTCTCAGGTAGATGACTTGTTTGACAAGTTGCAAGGTGCCAAGTTCTTCTCTATGATAAATCTTTGGTCAAGGTGACATCATCTTAAGATTAGGGAGGTAAATATCCCTAAGATGACTTCTTATACCTGGTATGGCCATTCTGAATTCTTGGTGATGTCATTTGGGTTAACTAACGCTTTGACAATATTTATGGACATAATGAATAGAGTTTTCAGGCAGTATTTAGATCTCTTTATCATTGAGTTTATTGATGATATTCTGGTTTATTCAAAGAGTGAGGTGGATTATACTAATTATCTTCGTATGGTGTTGCAGACCTTAAAGAAAAAACAATTATAAGCCAAGTTCTCTAATTATGAGCTTTGGTTGAATGCTGTGACTTTCATAGGTCATATAATTTCTAGTAAAGGGATCATGGTGGATATGCAAAAGGTTGCTGTGGTAAAGAGGTTGCCTAGCCCATGACTCCATCCAATATTCAGAGCTTCTTAGGTTTAGCTGGGTATTATAGACAGTTTATGGAAAACTTTTATTTGATAGCTGCTCTTTTGACTAAGTTGAATTAGAAAAAGGTTAAGTTTTCTTGGTCAGATGCTTGTGAAGGGAGTTTTGAGAAGTTAAAGGATAAGTTGACTTCAGCTCCAATCCTGACTTTGTCGGAGGGTAATGATGGGTTTGTGGTTTATTGTGATGCATCTTGGGTAGGGCTTGGTTTTTTTTTGATGCAACATGGAAAGATAATTTCCTATGCTTCTTGGTAGTTCAAGTTACATAAGAGAAATTATCCTACTCATGATTTCGAGTTATGGCGATTATGTTTACTTTACAAATATAATGACATTATTTGTATGGTGTTCACGTGGATATCTTTTCTAATCACAAGAGTCTTTAGTAAATGTTTGCCCAGAAAGAGCTTAATCTCAGGAAAAGGAGATGGCTTGGGTTTCTTAAGGACTATGATATGAGTCTTCACTACCACCCAGGTAAGGCTAATGTGGTTGCTGATGCTCTTAGCAGGTTGTCCATGAAAAGTTTGGCTCATGTAGAGGAGGGAACACGGGAATTGGTAAAGGACATTCACCGCTTAACTAATCTTGGAGTTCACTTTTTAGACTCTACAGATGGTGGTGTGATGGTGCAAGAAGTGGTTCGATTATCTCTTAGTACAGAGATTAAGAAGAAGCAAGTGTTGGATCCTGTCTTGAAGAAAATCAAGAGTGAAGTTGGTGGGCAGAAGGTAGTGGTAATTGAGATCAGTAGTGATGGTACTTTATGGTACCAAGGGAGGTTATGTGTTCGTAATGTTGATGGTTTGCGACAAAGGATTTTGGCTGAGGTGCATGAGTTGCTCCATGTTGTTTATCCTAGTTCGACAAAGATGTATCATGATATTAAGGAGATCTATTAGTGGAATGGCATAAAAAGGGATGTGATTGATTTTTTGGCCAAGTTTATGGTGCGTCACCGATTAAGGTTGAGCAGCTGAGGCCAGAAGGGTTGCATTAAGAAATTAATTTTCCTAAATGGAAGTGGGAAGTAATCAATATGGACTTTGTCACCGGTCTTCCTCGGTCTCGGAATCAGTATGATTCGATTTAGGTCATCGTGGATAGGATGACTAAGTCTTCTCACTTTTTGCAAGTATGGACTACCTTTTCGAGGAGGACTATGCAAAGCTGTATCTTCAAGAGATTGTAAAGCTGCATGGGGTGCCTGTTTCAATTTTTTTTTATCATGGTACATAATTTACCTCACTTTTGGTAGTCTTTCCAAAAAGGGTTGGGGACTAAGATTAGTTTGAGTACTATTTTTCATCCGCAGTCAAATGGACAAGAGGAGAGAACTATTTAGACATTGGAGAATATGCTTCGGACTTGTGTGATTGACTATGATTGCAATTAGGTTGATCATCTACCTTTGGTGGGGTTTGCTTACAACAATAGCTATCATTCGAGTATTGGTATGGCTCTTTTTGAGGTATTGTATGGTAAAAGGTGTAGATCTCTTATTGGTTGGTTTGATCTTAGGAAGATAGACATGTTTGGATCAGATTTGGTTTATCATGCTATGGAGGAGGTCAAGGTGATTCGGTATAGGCTTAAAGCTTCCAAAAGTCCTATGCGAAGTTAGGCGTAGAGACTAGAGTTTGATATCGAGGATAGGGAGTTCCTCAAGGCGTTTCCCGTGAAGGGATTGGTGCGGTTTCGCAAAAAAAAAAACTCAGTCCTCGGTATGTTGGTCCTTATGAGATTTTCAAAAGGAGAAAAATACTACTTATGAGTTGGAGTTTCCATCTAGCTTAAGTTTGGTTCATTCGGTCTTTCATATTTCTATGTTGAGGAAGTGTATTAGTGATTCTTCTTTGGTTGTTCCTTTTGAAAGATTGGATATTTTAGATTTTCTGTCTTATGAAGAGGTCCCAATTGAGATATTATATTAGGCAAGTTCATCGGTTGTGGACCAAGGATGTGGCGTCGGTTAAGATTCTATGGAGGAACCATAAGGTGGAAGAAGCTACTTGGGAAGTGGAAGAGGACATGAAGTCCAAGTATCCACATCTGTTTTCTGCTTTTGGGATTCATACGGAAGGTATGTGTCTTCAACATATCTTTATTTTTTGAGTTTGTTAAAGGAAAGATTAACATCTTTGCCTCTTTGTTTTCAAACTTTGTTAAAAGGATGTTTGATAAGGTAAATGACTCTCTGTGTGGTTACCCCTACCTTGTCCGTCATTTGGGGATGAATGTTCCTAGTAGGGGAGACTGAAACATCCTAGGTTTTTACCCTTAGAAAATTTCCTAGAATTTTTATTCTCTAGACCCAATATGACTCATGGGTATGAGCCGTATATTGGGGTACGAGTGGTATGGTCTGTTGCATGCTTACCAGTGTTAGTTGTTGGGATGGTTTCGATCACTAGAATGGGTGCGACTTAGGGGTATGAGTCATAGGGCTTGGTACGAGTCATACCATGGACTTGTATAGTGGGCAGTGTTTGATCCTCCTAGTTTTTCATTTTGATAGGGATACGGGTTATGGATATAGATCATATGTTGTGGTTATGACTTGGTTGAATGAGTCTTATAGTGGATAATGTTTGGTCCAAGGGTTGAGGCTTGGATATGAGTGGTGGTACCGATCATATTGGGAGGGTACGGCTCATATGGATCAGTTATTTCCCTATGATGGGTGTTTAAGGGATTTAAGTGGGGGTATTATGGATATTTCCCTACTTACCCTAATAAGGACCCATGACTTCTAATACACTTAGGAGGTTATTTACCCTATTATTCTATTCATTAACACTAAGAAACTATTCCAAAACACTCCATAATTCTCTCAAGAGCTTTTGGGGCAAGATGCTAGGGTTTAATCTTGAGGATTGCTTTGGGTCTTGTCTTGGAGATTTATTTCCACCGATTCTTTGATATAAGGCATGATTCTTTTCCCTCATTGTAACATCAATTAAAGGCATGGTTTATATAACTGTTTCATGGTTTTACTATTTCAAGATTATGGTTTTCAACTTTTGTTTAGGGGTTTTGATATTAAATGCTTGGTTATGGTTTCCTATGGTTTTAATTATGCTTTTATATGCATTAATGGTGGATGAGTCCATTTGGATTGCATGTTAATAGTTTAATGGTCTTTGGGATTGTTTTTTTATACTCTGCCTCCAAGGTTTTTGATAAAATTCTTATAAAGATATGTTCATTGCATTGATTTCTTTTAATGGAACTCTTGCTTGTTTTAAACTTGGTAAAAAAATTATGCATGGTTTAAATGGTCTAAAAAGGCTAAAGGCTAATAGTTATGCTTGTGGGGAACATGGAAGTTTCCCAAGTGGTTTAATATGGTATATGGAAGGGCACTTGAAAGTCCCCTTAACCTAAATGGTTTGGCTATGGATATAACTTATAAGAAAGGGGTGGTATGATAATACCACTAATATTGGCCTTGGTTAATAAAAAGGTAAATGGATAAGTTGGTTATTTGGAAATGGTTTTAATTGCGTATTAATGACAGAATGTGTAGCAAAGCCGTGGAAGGTGGCGGTTCTGAGGGGACCAAAACTGAAAACTCATATTTGTCGATATGAGGATTAGTCTTAGTGGACTGTGTGCATGATGTAACACTATTAGGGGATGTACTAGTCATCCCATAGTTATGTAGCTACATGCATTGGGGCCCTTTCAACAGGGGGAGATGAACCCATATAGCCCATGGGTGGCTAAGGTAAAGGTTTTAAATGCATGCTAAACCCAGATCACCTTTATCGGCATGGTTATATATATATATATATATATATATATATATATATGATTGTGTACATTGGGTGGTTTTACTTGGTTTTTTAACTGGCATTATTTTATCCTTATCCTAAGATTCATGCTAGTGGTCACTCGCTAACATGTCTACTAGTGGCTATGTACCCACGCTATGCAAGAATTGGCCGTTCAACTCCTGCTGTATAGTGATTGACTCGAGGACAACATTTGGACTAAAGTGGTGAGCTTTCATCCTTTTGGAAGGCATCATTTCATGTTATGGATATTGTTAGATATTTTGACTTCATTTTAGATATTGATTTTGGCCATGGTTGGGGCATGTCCCAATAAGATTTGTTTACTCTTTTGGATAGAGGCTTTGTGGTACTTATGAGGGTTGGAATGGGAGGGATTGGTATCGGTGTCGGCCTTGACATTGGAATATGTTGGGAGGCTGGCATCATCGGATATAATTTCTCCCTATTTTGTCATATTACATTTTTGGATTGATTATTATATTATGTTTTGGTATTCCCTTTGGTTATGGCCTATGGTTTTTCTTGGTATGGTTGAATAGTTGATTTGTTAACTTGATTGGGTCGGTCATGTTTGTGACCCTATCCCAGAATCTTCATGAGATAATTTATGCTATTTTGTTATATTCTCAAAATTCTACCCATGTAAGGCTGGATATAGGTGGTAGGGTTGGGTAACAGGGGGCGGTTCCCGGTCTTGGTTGGTCTTAGGATGCCCATTACGACAAGGCCTGGGGTCGGGTCGTGTCACTCTGAAAGGCCCATTATTTCATAATTTTCACTTATATTTTAGACTATCTTTTGGGTCTCTTTTTGGCTATAGTCGGGGGCATGTCCCGACCTAGGTGATGTTCAATTTTGTTAGACGATTGAATTGTTAGAACCCCTACCTTAGTTCATTTATTTATCATTCATTACTGTTTAATTGGCTTAAGCATTGTTATTATTATTACTTTGTTCTCATGTGGTTAGGCGATAGGGGTGGTCTCCGGTCTATGGAGGACTTGATATACCCGTAACGACCAGGCCTTCAGGTCGTGACAGAAGCCCTTTGGTTGGTCTATGACAGCACCCAAGCACACACGCAAGTGTATGTGGTCTTATCAAGTAGTAAAGTGGCCTAATTAAAGCCAAGTATCGATCCCACAGAGACTTGATTTAACAATGATTTGATTTTAGTTCACAGTATAGATTAATTTAGTGCAAAAGTAACCAAGAAGAGTTTGGAAAATTGTAAATTAAAATAAAGTAAATAATGCGAAAATTAAATTACTTGGAACAATCATGGAAGAAAAGCCCAGGGTTAAAGCCCTTCGAACAATTATACTATGTTATTGAATTTCCTTCGTTAATTTGCTTATCTTGGTTGTTGATTCGTAGGGTTAATTGCATGATCATGGTTTCCCAACCTCTAATCTTCTACATAATATGGACATTACAACTACATCGTTGAACGGAGATGTAATAATCCAATTAAGAGAATTAAAGCTATCATCCTACGTTTGAATCAAGTAAGGCATCTAAATACACCTCTGTCCTAGACGCTAAGTTTAATTCTTTATTTTATAAAAGAATAAAAATCCAAACTTTATTTATTACCATGTTCTATCTCCCTATTCCCTATCTTGAGATCAAAAGGTTGACAATATATATATTTTATGGGTGATCAATCCATAAAATAATTAAAATAATGATAAACAAACAACCAAATATGATAAGCAAAATTAAATAAAATTAGTCCAAAATAATAATACCCATGTTCTTGACTTTAACACCAAAAATAGTTTTTTTAGCTTTAATATTCATAATCACGATTCAAATAATTGAATACATGATATGAAAAATTAAAGACTAATTATAAAATTAAAACTTCAAAATAAAGTGTAGCAACCACCTAATATTTTCCACTGTTTCCACGAACCGTTCCAGGTGGTCTCAATCTTGTCCAAGAATTTAATATTCCAGTGAATTGTTGAAAGTTGTATATCTTCCAAGTTGTCTCCAGGTTATCTTTATATAATATATTATTCATAATTCAAGTGAGATTAAGAAGCCTTGCACGTGATCCCATGCATTCCCACAAGGATTCTCTCTTTATTCCTGCCGCCTTTCCTTTTAAGGAAACTTTTGCTGTGGTTGATTAGAGTGATGCGAACCGTCGCTGAATAAATCGCTGGACTTTCAGCAATAAAAATATTAACTACACGTGTCAACTTTGCGTCGACTCACTAGAATTTGTTTTCAAAATTTTAGTTAAGTGTTGAACGTCCTATTCTTTGCACATGCCTTTTATAGTATATTTTCAATAAATTTTCGTCCTTTTAATCATTAATATATCACCGTATTCACCTTACAAATCCTCCTAAAATATCACACACTACATATTAAAGATCAAAATAACACAATAAACTCAACGATAAATCAAAACAAGAGCTAAGATAAAGCAAATGCGCAATGGTCTTTTACTTATTTTTTTCGACTCTTGACTTAATCAAATTAAATTTTTTTCCATTACAAACAAGTTATTCCACTCATAATTACACATTTAAAATATTTGAAAGAAATTAAACACATTAGAATTCGTCGAAACCAACTAGACACACACCTAGCTCCAGTTAGTAAAACTAGTTTTCCGGGTTGAACTCTAAATGACTCAATTAAGCACAAACTTGTTTGAAAAATACTTTGGACATTGTAAATACACACTTGGACACTTAAATGCTTACTTATATCAATATCAACATGTTAAGTACATGAATTATCCTCAAAACAAGGCGAAATAAGCTAGAATAATGACATCAAAGTGTATAAAATCACCTCAGATCATCACCCCGCACTTAAATTGTTGTTCGTCATCGAACAACTCTTTACTCTAAGCATCAAAATCTAAGGTGATGCTGCACTTATACTAAATGCAAGACACTCAAGATAGTACTACAATGACTACACGAAATGCAAGTTTCTACACAAAGCACGTCATTTACACAATTGTTAGCTCATGAATACTACTGCAAAACATCCTAGCCTCAAGAATTGACTCAATACATGGCAAACTCATGCATATTATTCAATCAAGGACATCATATAAATCAACCACATTCATCAATCTCGTGCACATAATCACTCACAATAATGCAATTTATAGGATAATGGGTACAAGAGTCAAATTACGCTCACTCTCACAAATAATTCACAAGTTACACACAACGAAACATAAGCTTACCCTTAGTGTAGAGCTCCACTAATATCGGAATGATGTACTTAGGACCAATTAGGACTGTTCCAGGTTGTAATGTAGGCTAAGGGACGGGTAGGAACTATTTGGGAATAGTGACTAACCTCTCTAAGCACTTTAATATACTACATTATATATTTAAAATCAGTATCCAACAACCAAATTACACAATTTTGTTTACCCATATCTTTTGTTTTTGCCCCATCTCTTTTAAGCATTTTCACAAACACTTGGTGGACACATAATTTACTACCACAAGAATTAATTTTTCTCCCTTTTTTACAATCATGGCAATATTTTTAGCTTAAATTATATCACAACCACCCACCACACATCAATTATACACCAATAACTATTACCTTGGGGCATCAATTTCACCTTTTTCTCTTTCAATTTCTCAAACTCCTTACTAATTCAATTCTTTATTAAAGCACTTAGGAGCTTTTTGGATCAAATTACAGTCTATCAAGAAGGGAATTAGGCTACATATTAGGCTTCCAGAGAAAAATTTAAAGGCTCAATAGGGGTTAACTAGGATTATGCACAAGGGTAGGTTAAACAGAAGGCATAAAACAAGGCTATCAAAGAAATGCCTATATCATCTTCTAAACCCACATTCTTTGTTTATCTTCACACACACACACCGAGCAAGTTCTAGACATCACATGCAATAAGGAATATACAAAACTTTCACATCACACATGGCACATGCTCAACTCAATAGGATGATCATAGACTCCCAACCAAATAATAACATGAATTCAAATTTAAGCCAACAAGAACAAGAGTCATAAACACGAGCCTTGGAGTTTCAAAAATAATAATTCCTATCAATCAAAATACTTTTACAAACAAATCCACTTGCATCATGTAATAAAAAATAGCACCAACTGAAATATCCTACACATTTTTTTCTAAATTGAGTCAAAATTTGAGAAATTTCCCACCCTACACTTAAAAATCTACTTTGTCCCTATAGTGAACTTAAAAGTAAGAGATAGAAATACTCCCTGAGGCCTCTAGGCCTAGCTGGTAGCATCTTTTTGCATCAATGAGATCCATGGGACCCGACACTCATTTTTTACCATGCTCTTAGCTTAGGTTTTCGGTACTCAGACTTCCCAATAACCTGTGACTCAACCAAAAATAAAAACTACGTGAAATGAAAATCAAAAAACCAAAAATGAAACATACCTAGTTAGCTTGGGTTTCCTCCCAAGTAGCTCCTAATTTAGTGTCGCAACACGACCCAACTTAACTCAACCATATTCATTCACCCTTTTACTTCCTTTTGGGAGCTATTTTTTTAATTTGTTTCTGACCTCTTGAGTTTGCACTCTCAAGGTCAACATCTCTCTTTTATTTAACCTCCATCATGTTAGGAAATGGTGGTTTCATCTTAGGCCGCTCAATAAGGGAGTTAGAATAGGTCTTTGGTGGCTTAAGCACCTCACACTCATCCCTTTCAATTACATTGATCATACATAAATCTATATATTGGGAATTTTCAATGGGTGCTTTGTAAATATCAAATACCACCTCTTCATCATCTATCCTCATCTTGAGTGTGCCTTCTCTAACATCAATTAAGGACCCTCTGGTTGCTAAGAATGGATGCCCTAATATAATTGGTACCTGTTCATCTGCCACAAAATCAAGAACAAAAAAATCAGCAGGAATAACAATACCAACCTTAATGAGGACATCCTCAAATATTCCTTCTGGATATGCCATGAAATCGTCTGCTAGCTGCAAAATCATGATGGTTGTTCTAGGCTTTCCCAGTCTCAATTTTTCAAATAGAGATAGGGGTATAAAGTTTATGCTTGCCCCAAGTCACTCAATGCATAGAACGCTTTATTCCCAATTCAAATAGGGATATTAAATTTACCATGATTTTTTAATTTCTTAGGAATTTTCTGTGTCATTACCATACTACACTCTTTAGTGAGTGTTATTGCTCCCATATCTTGCAATTTCACCTTTTGCTGCCACATCCCTTAAGTACTTTGCATACTTAGGCATACTCTGCAAAATATCTAGCAAATGTAAGTTAATATAGAGCTCTTTAAATGTATCAATGAACTTTTTGAGTAGGGCATCCTTATTCGCTTTTATTTGCCATTGAGAGAAGGGCAATGATAGTGTCCTATTCACTTCTGGTTTAACAAATTTTGGTCTCAAGTACTCAGACTTCCTTGAATTTTCAACAACTTCTTTTGGAGCCTATTTGGTTACTATATCAGTATCAACCTATAATGCCCCGCACTTTTCTAAGCTAGAAAATGAACCGTTGTTTGTATATGTGAAAACCCCAATTTTGTAAGCCATATTTGGGTACCTAAATTATCAAGAGTACCCTAGTTATCAGAGAGTTTATGATGTGTTAAGTGTGGTTATATGAGTCACTTAAGGTAGTACAAGCTAAGAGTTTCGAAATCCATCAAGTCTTAGTGTTTGAATTCACAAGGGTCATATTTGAATAAGCATAACTTGATAAATATGTGCACATTTCTACCCACAAAATTATAGAGAATCAAATTATCTTTCCAACGATACCAATTTCACCAAAATCCGACACCCGAGCTAGGAGTTATGGCTTTGCGAAGTAGAGTGCATCGCCTAACCAATCCCACATGGCCACTGGAAAGCATATGCGGCGCCTATGTAAAAATAGGCGATATCATATGCGGCGGCTATGTAAATATATACGATATCATATGCGGTGCATATCTTATGATTTCAAGTGACTTAAATACTCCATTTTTGGGTTATTTTGAGAGCCATTAAGTCTTTTGGCACTCCATACACACCCCTAAACTTAACCTTATGAATTTAATATATTCTAAATACATCATAACCCTATTATTAGTCTAAGTTCATTATCCAAGAGTACTAATGAAGAAAAACAACCAGGGTTACACAATCAACATTGAGGGTCTAATCTTTCAACGAATCCGTTACCATAAAGGTATGTGGGGTTATGAACAAGAACACCCTTTCGTTCTTGTGCCCAAAGTTTGCATTATTTTACAAATATACATAATTTTTACATGTTTTATCATGAATTTGAAGTGATAAATCTTATCCTATGTTGTTGTTCAAGATACTATGATTATTTTAAATGTTTAGAAAATAAACTTCATGAGTTTGAGATTATTGTTATGATTAAAGGCTGAAATTTTTCAAATTTCCATATAAATTATGTATGCTTGTCATATAAAGTATAAATGTTGAAATGTTTTGATTAAGTATCGCTATAAGGGTCATTAACCTACATTGAGATTGTTGTTTTGAGAATTTATGTGCTATATGCACCCATGTTTAGACTATTTTTGATAAAGTATAGAAAGATTTGACCTTTTGGTCACAACAGATTTAAAATCCACTTTATGAAACGAGTTACGGATTTTATCATTTATTTAACTTAAGAAATATGAGATTACCCTTAAAGTGAATTTTTCTTGAGATTTTTGAGCATAGTATTGGGAGTAGTGTTTAGCACCGAGTTTGGTATGTTACTACAGTTTCATACCCCAGAACTACGTGCCACTGTAGGTTGAGACATTGACTTCCACTATATGTGGAAAATTGAGATAGTGATCACTGAGATGAGATTGTTCTACACCGATGGCAAGGGTAGGACAACCCTAACCTTACGGGGGCAAGTCGTGGGACATCATGGGTGCTCACATGGTTTACATGTCGGTTATAAGAACCTCCTAAAGAGTCATCCCTCATTCTTAGATTGATTTTACTGATTTAAAAGAGATTTGAAATGCAGATTTATGATGTATTCAATATTCTAGATTTAACTAAGATTGCCTGATGAGAGAATAAGAAAAGAATCTTGATATTTGGATTAAGTGTAATGGCTCATGATATCCAGATTGGCATGTTTTACCATTCAATGGGTATGATTTTAGATTTTAGATTTCTTTCAAGCTTTATGAGCCATTTACAAATGTCCTGCATGATTTGGAAAGAAAACTTATGACATGATCATTAAATATATATATATATATGTATGTATGTATATAAATATTTTTATTTCATGCACCCCATGTACTCGGTACATATTCCATGGTACTGACCCACATGCTTGCATGAGGGCTATATTTTCCGTATAATGTAGGTTCAGGTGCTCATTCCTAGGTTTGACCGTAATTATCCGAGCATGTTGATCTACATCCTCTGCAGTGGTGAGTCCTCATGGTCCGAGGACTAGTTATTCAGACTTCATCATTTACTTTGAGTTGTTCAATTTATTTTCTGAGTTTGGGTCAGTTGGGGTTTGTCCCAATGGATCATGGATATACAGTTTAGTAGAGGCTTGTCAGACTAGATGGATAGATTGATCAGATTTATCAGAGATATCATATTTTGTTACTTTCTGTATTTCATTCGTATTGTAGTATGATATTATGGAGGATGTTTACATGTTTTTGATTATGATGACTTTGATTATAAGTGTTGAATGGTAGAAAAATGGCTAAAAGGGTTAGCTTGGTGCTACTTGTAGCCTTAAGCACCGTGTGATGCATCGAGGCCCGTTTTTGGGGCGTTATAAGCTTGGTAACAGAGCCTAAGGTTATTGGAGTCCTAGGGAGTCTGACAAGCCATGTTAAGTAGAGTCTTGATCATCGGTGTGTAGCACGTAATATCTATGAGCAAGAGGCTATGAAACATTTTAGAAAAAAAAGGGTCATTTTATTCTTTCATAAGTCTATCGTGCTTACAGTTGTTCCCTTTCAACTATTAATTTATGCTCTCATCTTTCAGAATATGCCTCCTCACCGAGCTAGATGAAATAATGTAGGTCAGCAAGTTCAGCTTGCTGATCCCCTAAATGAGAATGTATCCCAGCTGAGTTCAGGGCATCCTTTCAGCGCTTGCCCAAGCTGTTACCGCCAACGTTCAGGCCAACCAGGCCCCGGCTCCATAACAATAGGGAGGTGAATTAGCTACTGCAATAATCCATGACTTTATGCTGATGAATCTGCCAGAGTTTTATGGGTCCAAGTTAGGTGAGGATCCACAGTTGTATCTGAAGGTGATATGGAAGATCACACAGGTAATGCACGTGTCTGAGAAGGAGAGAGTTGAGTTAGAATCCTATAGATTGAAAGACCTTACACATGACTGGGTGGTTGCATAGAGAAAGGGTAGAGTAGAGGGTGGTGCTCCTATGACTTGGTAGAAGTTCCAGGATGCATTCCTGGATAAATTCTTTCTGCTAGAGTTAAGAGAGGTGAAAGTAGAGGAGTTTATGAACTTATGGCAAGGCTCCATGACTGTTAAGGAGTATTGTTTGAAGTTCAATCAGTTAGCAAAATATGCCCTAAATCTGATAGCCGATAACTGAGCCAGTATGGGTAAGTTCTTGACAGGGGTGTCAAGCTATATAGTTAAAAAGTGTAGATCAGCTATGCTTAATAGTGAGATAAATCTTTCCAGACTGATGACCCATGCCCAACAGATCAAATCAGATAAGATAAAAGAGAGAGATAGAGTAAGGGGGAATAAGAGAGCTAGATTCGAGCAACCTACTTATGGTCAGACCAGATCGCAAGGAGGGAATCGCCCTCAGTTTGATAGCTACTCATCTATGCCAGCACCATCATCAACTAATGCTCCAGCACTTAGAGGTAGGCAAGAATAGGGAAACATGTCTTCTATGTCCGGATCTCAGAATACTATGAGTAACCGGCCTAACCATCCACCATGCACCAGGTGTGGTAGGGATCACGGGGGTAAGTGTTTGTAGGGTCAGCAGGGCTACTATGGATATGGCCAGAAGGGCCACAGTTTTAGAGATTGTCCTCATACCAGATAGAAGAACCGTGTTGTTTACCCCCAGGCTCAGACTGCTAGTGCTCCAGCTCCTGTAGCTCGTCCAGCTCCTACTAATGGTGCTTCTTCCAGCACTGCTGGCAGTTAGCGTCAGAACAGATTCTATGCTTTTCCTTCCCATCAGGAGTAGGTGGACTCCCTCGATGTTGTTACTGGTATGCTTTGTGTGTTTCAGTTTGATATTTATGCGTTGTTGGACTCTGGGTCCAGTTTTTCATATGTGACTCCTCTGGTTGCTGTAAATTTTGAAGTGAGTCCTGAGATTGTCTCTGAGCCCATCCTAGTTTCTACCCCTGTGGGTGAGTCCATTGTTTCCTGAAAGTGTACAAAAAGTATCCTTTTTCTATTCTTAATAGAGTTATGTTTGCTGATCTGATAGAGTTAGACATGGTACATTTTGATGTTATTCTGGGTATAGACTGGCTTCACTCTTGTTATACATCTATAGATTGTTGTACCCGTGTAGTCAAGTTTCAGTTCCCTGGTGAGTCTGTTATCGAATGGTCTGGTAATTCCGCATCTCCCAAGAGTCATTTTATCTCATATCTCAAGGCTAGAAAGCTTATTTCCAAAAGGTGAATTTATCACCTAGTCAGAGTTAAAGACACTAAGTTTGAGACTCCAACTCTCCAGTTAGTTGACGTTGTTAATGAGTTTCCCGATGTCTTTTCGGAAGATCTTCCAAGGGTACCTCCTGATAGAGAGATAGAATTCGAGATTGATCTTTTTCTGGATACTTAGTCCATTTCCATTCCTCCATATCGTATGGCACCCATAAAACTTAAGGATTTAAAAGAGAAACTCAAAGATCTCTTAGATAAAGGTTTTATAAGACCAAGTGTGTCTCCTTGGGGTGCACCTGTCCTATTTTTGGGAAAGAAAGATGGCTCTTTGTGCATGTGCATTGAATATTGCCAGGTTAACAAAGTCACTATCAAAAACAAGTATCCCCTTCCAAGAATAAATGATTTGTTTGATCAATTGCATGGTGCAAGTTACTTTTCAAAGATAGACCTTTGCTCTAGCTATCATTAATTTAAAGTTAGGGAGTGTGATATCCCCAAGACAGCCTTTCAAACACGTTATGATCATTTGGAGTTTCTTGTTATGTCCTTCGGGCTAACTAATTCCCCAACAGTTTTCATGGACCTCATGAATTGAGTGTTCAGGCATATCTTGATATGTTTGTCATAGTGTTTATAGATGACATTCTGGTATACTCCCGCAGTGAGAATGAACATGCAGATCATCTCCGTATTGTCTTCCAAACCCTTAGAGATCATCACTTGTTCGCCAAATTTAGCAAGTGTGAATTTTGCCTAAAGTCAGTTGCTTTTCTGGGTCATATTATTTCTTCTAAAGGTGTTAGAGTTGATCCCCAGAAAATAAAAGCTATTAGAAACTGGCCTAGACTTGTCTCTCCATCTGATATTAGAAGTTTCTTGGGTCTAGCTGGCTATTACCACTGTTTTGTTATAGGTTTCTCCTCTATAGCATCTTTTATGATCCGATTGACCCAAAAGAAAGTGAAGTTCTTATGGTTTGATTCTTGTGAGAATAGTTTTCGGGAGTTGAAGACTCGACTCACTACAACCCCTATTTTGACTCTGCCTGATGGCGTTGATGGTTTTGTGGTATATTGTGATGCTTCTAGAGTTGGTTTGGGTTTTGTACTGGTGCAGAGAGGTAAGGTTATAGCTTATGCCTCTAGACAATTGAAATCCCATAAGAAGAATTACCCCACCCATGATCTTGAGTTAGCTGCTGTTATGTTTTCTCTAAAAATCTGGAGACACTACTTGTATGGTTTTATGTTGATATTTTCACTGATCATAAGAGTCTGCAGTATGTTTTTATCTAGAGAGAGTTGAATCTTAGGCAAAGAAGGTGGTTAGAGTTATTGATAGACTATGATATGAGTGTGTTATATCACTCGGGAAAGGCCAATGTAGTGGTGGATGCCCTTAGCAGGATGTCAATGGGTAGTGTTTCGCATAATGGAGAGGGTAAGAAGGAGTTAGCTCATGATGTGCATCAGTTGGCTAGGTTAGGAGTTAGGTTGCTTGACTCTGCTGAAGGGAGTATGTTAGTATAGAGTAGCTACGAATCCTCCTTGGTTTCAGAAGTAAAGAAGAAGCAAAACTTAGATGCTAGTTTGGTTAGACTAAAAGAATCAGTCAAGGACCAAAAGGTGGAGGTTTTCTCATAAGGGGGGATGGTGTATTGAGATTGTAGGATAGATTACGTGTTCTGAATGTCGAGGATCTGAGATAGAGAATTATGGCTGAAATGCCTGGTGCGCGATATTCTATTCATCCTGGTGCCACAAAAATGTACCGTGATTTACGAGAATCTATTAGTGGAGTGGAATGCAAAATGATATAGCAGCATTTGTGGCTAAGTGTGCAGCGTGTCAACAGGTTAAGGTAGAACACCAAAGACCTGGTGGTATGATACAGGAGTTCGGTATTCCCACTTGGAATTGGGAAGAGATAAACATGGATTTTTTGACTGGTTTACCTACTTCCCGACGCCATCATGATTCCATTTGGATTGTTGTGGATAAATTAACTAAGTCTGCACACTTCTTGCTTGTGCATACTTCTTATACTGCTGAGGATTATGCTAGATTATACATCTGAGAATTAGTCATATTGCATGGAGTTCCCTTGTCCATTATTTCAGATAAGTTTAGTCAGTTCACTTCGTAGTTTTAGAGAGCTTTTCAGAAGGGTCTTGGTACCCAAGTGCATTTGAGTTCTACTTTCTATCCACAGACAGATGGTCAGGCTGAGAGGACTATCCAAACCTTAGAAGATATATTGAGAGTGTGTGCTCTTGACTTTAAGAGAAGTTGGGATGAGCATTTACCATTGATAGAGTTTGCTTACAATAATAGTTTTCACTCTAACATTGGCATGGCTCTATTTGAGGCTTTGTATGAGAGGAAATGTAGGTCACCCATAGGTTGGTTTGAAGTGGGTGAAGCAGTCGTGAGTGGTCCTGATTTGGTCTTTGAAGCTATGGAAAAAGTCAAAGTGATTAGAGAAAGATTAAAAACTGCACAGAGTCGTCAGAAGTCGTATGCTGATGTAAGAAGAGACCTTGAATTTAAAGTTGGTGACTTGGTGTATTTAAAGATTTCACCCATGAAGGGAGTGACTTTGTACGATCATTATGAGTTCTGGGTAATGTTCTTCGGCTTGACTAATGCCCCAGCCACATTCATGGAGTTGATGAATCAAGTATTTCAATTGTATCTCAGCTCTTTTGTCATTGTATTTATAGATGATATCTTAGTTTATTCCAAGAGTGAGGTCAATCACGAGGAGTATTTACATATTATGCTCCAGAGATTGAGGGATGAGAAGTTGTATGATAAGTTCTCTAAGTATGAGTTTTTGTTAAAGTCTATCTATTTTTTTGTCATATGTAAACCAAAGTTGCTATTATGGTTGATCCGACCAAGGTTGCAGTAGTTCCTAATTGGGCTAGACCTACTCCTCCTACCGAGATTTAGAGGTTTTTTTAGTTTAGTAGGTTACTATCGGGACATTGTTGAGGGTTTTTCATCTATCACAACTCCATTGACAAAGTTGACTTAGAAGAAGATTTCCCTTCAATAGTTCGATGCTTGTGAGGCAAGCTTTCAAAAGCTCAAGGATTTGTTGACTTCAGCTCCTATCCTAACTTTTCCCAAGGAAGGCATGGGTTTTACTATCTTCTATAATGCTTTCAGTGTTAGGTTAGGTAATGTGTTGATGTAGGTTCTAAAGCTATTGCTTATGCTTCTCATTAGTTCAAGTCTCATGAGAAGAATTACCTTACCCATGATTTGGAGTTGTGTATGATTATTTTTCTTTGATGTTATGGAGACACTACTTGTATGGTGTCCATTATGAGATTTTATTGAATCATCGTAGCCTTTCATATTTTTCACACAACAAGATTTTTATACAAGGTAGTGCCATTGGCTTGAGTTGCTTAAGGATTATAAATTGACTATTCTTTATCATCTGGGCATGGCTAATCTGGTTTTGGATTCTTTGATCCAAAAGTCAACTAGTATGGTTAGCTTGGCATATCTTTTTCCTAGGAGAGGACTTTGACTTAGAGGTTCAGTCTTTGGATAACCAGACGGTTAGGCTTGATGTTTAGACACTGGGTGTGTTTTGGTATTCATGGAGGAAAGGTCTTCTTTGATAGAGAAGATTTAGGCTCATCAGTTTGATAATATTGGGTTGAGAGTGATTTAGGATAAGTTGTTGAGTGCTTTGTCTAGGGAAGCCTCGCTTAATCCAAATGGTGCTTGAGGATTGGTGGCCGAGTTTGTGGGTCGAGAGTAGGTGATTGGATTTGATTAATTTTAGAGAAGGCTAATTGTTCCAGATATTCTATCTATGTAGGAGTGACTAAGATGGTCGTGATTTGAGGATGCATTACTGATGGGGTGGTATGAGGAAGGATGTAGTAAATTTTGTAACTCATTTCCTATGTTACCAATTAGTGAAGCCTGAGCATTTGAGTCCTGGTGGTTTGCTTCAGAGGTTACCCATTCCTGAGTGGAAATGCGCATAGATCATTTTAGACTTTATGACTAGGTTGCCTCATAGTTCTCATGGTTCTGATAGTGTTTGGGTTACTGTGGATTGATTGACCAAATCTTCTCATTTCATTCCAATACTAGTTTCCTTTAATGTTGAGAGGTTGGCCCATAACTATATTAGAAAGATAGTTTATCTTCATATGGCGCCAATGTCTATCATCTCTGATTGAGGTTCAGTGTTCACATCTTATTTTTGGAAGTCTTTTCAATAGAAGTTGGGTGTTTAGGTTGATCTTAGCACGATATTTCACCCCATACTGATGGTTAGTCAGAGTGGAATATCTAGGTTTTGGAGGATATGCTCCGCGCTTATGTGATAGATCATGGAGTCCAGTGGGAGAAACATCTTGCTTTGGCAAAGCTTGCAATAATAATAACTATCATTCTAGTATTAAGATGACTCTTTTTATGGTTTTTTATGGAAGGTATTGTCCCTCTCCAGTTGGTTGGTTCGATATTTCTGATATTAGACCTCGAGGTACAAACTTGCTTCTTGAGTCTTTGGATAGAGTTTGAATCCTTCAAGATAGACTTTGAGCTGCTCAGAGTAGGAAGAAGTGCTAGGTAGATTGTAGACTTCATGCCTTGAGATTCAGTGTTGGTGATCATGTCTTCCTTCATGTGTCTCCCATGAAAGTTGTGATGAGGTTTGGGAAGAGGGGCAGGCTTAGCCCTAGGTATACTAGACCTTTTGAGATCCTTCAGGACTATTAGTGATGTGGCTTATAAGTTTGCTTCGCCTTCAGATTTATTAGTTGTTCATCAAGTATTTCATGTTTCCATGCTTCGATGTTTCATTCTATATAAGGCTTATGTCATTCGTTGAGATTCGATTTAACTTGACGAGAGGTTGTCTTTTGTTGAGAAGCCCTTCTCAATTTTACCTATAGATATGAGATGGTTGCATTCTAGAGATATTCTAATAGTTAAGGTCCAGTGGAGACATCGGCTTGTAGATGAGTCTACTTGGGACATCGAGTCTGATATGAGTAGTAGTTATTCCCAACTTTTCTCTGGTTTAGGTATTTTCCTTAACTTTAGTTTGAGGATGAAGAAGATTTTTACTCGTGGATGATATAATGACCTGATTTTTAGAGATTTTGTGAAAGTATTATTTCTATATGATTTGACCATTTCACCCCTCTCCATGGTTACATTAGGTATTCTAGAGTGTGGGGATGTTTGGTGTGATTCCTAATGTATTGTAGTGTGAAATATGTGAAATTATGGTTTATGGTGGCTTGAAAAGCCTTATAGATGACTTTGGTCAACATTTATTGATCTGTACGATGGATGGCAAAATGGACTACATCAGTAGGTCTGAAACGTTGATGTTAGGTTGGTAATGTTGTTGGTTTGATTTTATTCCTTTTATATCTCATTTCAACTCTTGGTTTTGAAAGTTGTGAAATTAGGTTTTGGGGATCAACTTTGTGAAAATGATATCTTTTCAAAAATCTGATATCGCCATTGAATCTGGAGCCTCAAATTTGATAGGGTAGCAAGTTCGTTCACGTTCTCAGGATATTAGATGAATTTTGAGGGGTTCGTAGAGACTTGGCATTCTCCAAATCTCTAGCTGGTGCAGCCGCTAAAGTGCCACTTTGGATGCTTTACCGCCAGGCACTAAATCGCCATTTAGCCGCTTAAGCGACTGACTACTAGTGAGTAAGGGCGCTTTAGCGGCCCTTTTTCGCTTTAGTGAAGGTTGCTAAACCGATCCTTGACTGCTTTAGCAGACTTGCTACTTTAGGCGGGTACCTCTAAAAAGGTACCTGACCACTTAGAAGTCACCACTAAAGCAACTGCTTGAACGCTTTAGCGGCACCTGATCTGATATAAATAATATTTTCTTATTTTCTTCACGATTTTTGTGACTTGGAGCTTAGGGTTTCAAAATTTTGAGCAATTTCTTCCATTTTTAAGTTGGGTAGGCTCCAAATCCATATTTCATTTACTTTTCTTTGATTTTTATCATCAAAACTTCGCTAAAACTCAGATTTTAAAGGTTAAATTTGGAGATTTTAGCTCGGTAGATCTAAAATGTTATTCTTCAAATTAAACCTTAATTTTAACCCATTTTAACTTAGTTTTTTTTCAATTAGGTCCTTTAATCATGGGAAATATGTTATTTTGAACAAAAATTCCAATTTTACCCCTATTTTTTGAAAACCCATTTCAGGGGTCGGTTTTGACCTCGATTTAAAAGTGGTCATTATGGGTATCAATGGCTTTCTTTTGATGCGTAGATTCTACGTTTGTATGTGTTAGCTAATTTTTTGATCCGTACCTGAGGTGAAATCTCGATGATAACGATTATCATTTTGATTTTTGTATTTGAGGTAGGTTATACCTTAACTTTCTTCTGAATGGGCTGGATAGTTAATAATAATGTAAAGCATTCTATGGTTATGAGGTTTTATCATGAAAAATGTGTTAGGTGATTTATTTTCCTGTGTGGGGGCCTATGTGGATGATATTCAGTGGTTTTGAAACATTATTTGGTATCTGTGACCATGTGGGGTCTTGTATGATATTGTTGGCCTGGTATTGATAAATGTATAACTGATTACACTCTTTCTGGTTGGAAAAAGCTTAGATTTTGGAAATCATGTGGTATCAATGATATTTCCTTAGATGTTTCACTTGATGGTTTTCTAGATTATAATGGATCATGAATGGTTTGTTGATTTGAGTGGATTTCAGCTCACATAGTTGTAATATCAGTTGGATATTCTCATTTTTGGTTGGTTGTGAGAATTACATCCTCGTATCATATTCATTCATGAAACATTGGTACCACTATGGAAATACTAGAAATACTATTTTTTTAAAAAAAAACATGACATTTTCAAAAACCCCTTTCCAATGTATGTGCCAGAGAGAAGTTATGGATATTGGTTGTATACAGGTTGAAAGTACCCCTCCATGAGTCCTACTTTAGGAAACATTAGCTCCGTAGGTGTATATGAAAGTTGTGCAACAACCTCGTGCTTCACATCATCATCATTATCATCTTCATCTTCATTACAATTCATATATTGTGCTTATGTTGTGATTTTTATTTTCTATCCTTGACTTGATATCTGTCCATTTGTTCTACATTTTTATACTTGTATTTGATCTATGTGTATACTTGTTCTTCTTTCCTTACCCATATTTGATTTATGTGTTTTTAGTAGAACTGTTAGTGGAGACGGCGTTGGCTACCATTTGGGACATTTTTTGATCATAGGTGACATACCCATTGTTTTTATTTATATGCTTTACTTTCTACTTTACTCAGTCAGCCTATGATACCTACTAAGCAAAAGTGGACTGTACTTATCCTTACAGTGCCCTTTCGATGAAAATCCAGGTATGAGTGCATTGCATAGATCATTGATTCAATCAATACTGGGATCCCATTTGAGGTAGCGGTTGATCTCTGCATCCATCGGCGACTTCAATTTTCTTTACTAGACTATGTTTAGATTCAGAGACACAGTTTTGCTCTTGTTGGATATTTTATGTATTTTTGAGTTCGAGTTGTACTAGTTAGTTCATACACTATGACATCAGGTTTTAAGTTTCGGTTGGTATCTTGATTATATTTCTGCTTTTACTATATATATGGGGTTCGACTCCATTCTAGGAGTCTTTCCTGGGTTTGGTATTGATTTTCTCATTTTATATCTGCTTGGGTGATAAGCTTACTTTTCAAGGCTTGCCACGACAAGTGCCACTATGACCCTTGGATTTTTTGTCATGACAGTAACCAAACTGTCAGGTCCAACAAGTC
Organism: Capsicum annuum; assembly: GCF_002878395.1. Classification (NCBI taxonomy): domain Eukaryota; kingdom Viridiplantae; phylum Streptophyta; class Magnoliopsida; order Solanales; family Solanaceae; genus Capsicum; species Capsicum annuum. The sequence goes on from NC_061122.1 coordinate 169,581,579, forward strand.
ATAAAAGACTTGGGACAGTAGTAGGAAAGCTCTAAATGGTAAAAATTTGTAGGAATACAAAAAATAACCTTAAGGGTCATTACAGTGAAAGGTTGGCATGGTTCTTGATGAAATTCGATATGATCGGTGTGAGTTTGTAGTTTTTAGAGGTTAGAAGGGATACATGGCTGACTTCCATCAATATTTGTTGTTCTTTGTGCCAAATAGAAAAATGGACTGTACCAGAAGATCCAAAATATCGATTTTGGGTTAGTATTATAGTTGGTTCTGTTTTGTGGCTTTTGGATCTCATTTCAACCCTTGGTTTAGAAATTTGTGAAATTGGGTCTTGGAGGTCAATTTTGAGAAACAATTTGTTTTTTAAAATCTGATGTCGCCACTAAGACCAGAACATTTATATTGCCCAAAAGTACACCTCCTTAGAAGTATAAAGCGGTCACTGTAAAACTATAGTAACCCAACTAGGTTGGTGTCAAATCCACAGGGGATATGTGGAACTATCTCTCATACCTGCTGAAATCACTGGACAGAATAGAAAAGAGAATGAGTGATTTGCTAAAATAGTAAAAGTTGATGAGAATTTGATTCTTTTGCTTGTAAACAATCTAAGACAAACACTAGGCTTGTGTTCCCCTGGCTTCTAACTCTGTAGATTTATCATGCATTGCTGAACTATCCCAATACCTTGCATGCAGAATCTGACAAGTTATGTATCACTAACAGCCCCTCGACACACTTTGGTGAATTTCACTAATCTCCTCTTGGTCTCAGAGTGTTGAATTACTAACCCTTGCCTTGGACCCCAGGTTCAACAATCTCCTTTCGATCTTATATTGATTAGATAAAGATAATTATCTTAAATAAATAGTGTTGATTAGCTTATATCGATAATTAACTTCAAATCACTGTTTTGATCTCCTTTTTCCAATCTCTACCTCCCTCCCAGGTTCGTAGTGAACACATGCTAGATCTTAACGTTGGTCACCACTAAGAAATCAATGAAATCGAAGAACACCACAAGACATTCTAGAATATTTATCTAGAATGACTTGTCACTTCCTCTTCTTTGTTAATCCGCTAGGGTTCCCACCACCCTAGCTAATGGAATTAGTCGCTCATAGTTGCAAGACAATTCATAGAATTTATAGACAAAAACATAGAATTAATCTCCCAATAATGAAAGAATAAAACCCAAAGTCTCAAATAAATTATTCAAACAAAAAATAAGAACACGAGAATCCAAAGATCACAAGCCAAACTTGGAATAAAAAGATGTTTGTGAATTGTATATAGGATGTAAAATTAGCCCCAAAGGGCCTATATTAGCCTCAAAAGGCCTAAACTAGCCTCTCTAAAGTACAAAAAATGTCAAAAGGGTATCTATAGATTACAAGTAAACCCTAGAAGTCATATTCTAAACAAAAGTGGAAGACTTGAGTAAACATATATAATTATGGCTAAAAAACATCATAGGAGTATACATAGGTTACATGGGAACCTTGGGAAATCTATCCGAAATTATTCAGGAAAAGTGAGCCTGTGACCACCTACAGACCCACTATGTGGCGTAGGTGGTAACTACGGCCAGTATGTGAGTGGCTGTAGGTGGTGCCCTAAATTTTGCTCTCTGAATTTAGGTTTCTGACACCTATGCCTCTACCTATACCATGTAGGTGGTACCTACGGGGCGTAGGTGCCTAGGTAGGTGGTCACTTTTCAGCTTTTCATTCCGCTTTCTTCCATTTATCTTCTAACCCTAAGTTTCCTGCAAAATCACTCCAAAACCACATCAAATCCAATCAAATAGCCTTAAGTAGATGCATACTCTCCATGTTTAAGAATTGTAAGTTCCATAAAACCATGGCACATTAAGACCCTCAACTTAAATCCTTGCATGTCCTCAAGAAACAAAAACACCCCAAAATATATGACGATGCTGGACCAAGAGAAACCTAAGATACCTATGACAGCTAACCATCAAATTTACCTCAAATAATATTACCCTCTCCAAGTTCAACACTTTAAAACCAACTGGGCACATCTATAAAGCACAACACTATGAAACAAAGGAATCAAGCTATGACATTATACTAGTAACAAACAACCATACATATATACCAATCACAATACCCAAATAAGTAAGCAACTAGTAACACAACCCATGTGACCTCACATCAAAGAAGTCCCAACCACTTAATAGAATCATCCATGTCATTGCAGTGGAGACCATGAGACACCTATACTCACAAGAGAAGTTACAACATTGTGTCCAATATACCATAGGCTTTCCCTTATTTTCTTTAACTTAGATTATAGATAGTTGGGTTAGGATCACTATAGGGCTTTACTTGGCTTGTAATGTAGGATTGGGGAATGGTATGGTACATATGGGAATTTAGTGACTAAGCCTCCTTGGCACTACCCTTATGTTTGGGGTTTACTTATCAACCAAATCTTTTTTATTCCACCCTTATTTCTCCCTTTTGTTCCTCTATTGCATATTTAGGTTGGGTGTTTTTTAATTCTTTATTTTTTAATTTTTTAATTTTATTTTTGATTTTCTTACCACACCCATCCCTACTTTCTTTTTATCTTATTTATCCTTCTTCATACCCACTTCACATTACACAAACCTATGATAGCCACCATGAACTTCGGTGATTTGCCTGAGTTGAGGTGCACAATGTCCAAGGAGGAACTGGGCCAAAATAGGTTCATTATAATAAAAATAGGAAGGTGAAAGGTGTAACAAAAAAAAATACTCTATACAGGCTCAATATAGGGATCAAGGGATATGTATTCATATTCGAAAGGACATTTAGGCTAAAAATGGACTTATTTCAAGAATGACCTATGGTCCTTTCCTAATTGACTATCCTACAACCTAGGCAAGATTAATGGGAAAGTTGTGGATTCAACACACAAAGGTAATAAAGTAGTATCTCACACACACATGGCAAGGGTTGCATCACAAGCTACTTTCTATCTGGTCTATGGAAATGTTAGCTATGATTATTGTGTCCCTAATTCTAATGCCATGACGAGATTCACAATAGCCACACACATATATATACATCACACAGTTCAAGGGGTACCAATTTTCTCTAAAATTCAAAACAAAGTACATCAACTTCCTTAGATACTCAAAAAATCTCCTAGCTAAACATAAAAAACACAATACGAAACAAAACATAATACATCCTAAATGCGCCGAATTTACTAGGAATAAACTCAGGGGAAAATAAACTCAAAAACCCAAAGAGGACATCTAGACCCATAAGTATCCCCACCCTCAACTTATAAACATGCATTGTCCCCAATGTATTAGATCGATACAAAATACGAGAGTTAGGAACATACCTGCGACACCATTGATGCGGAGATCCAACGTTAATCACACAAACACAAATGCTAAAATAACACAATACCTTGAGTTGACTCACAATAAATGCTTGATTTAATATCACGGCATGACGGGGATATGTTGGTTTTTAGACTTCACCAACAAACCTATGGGTACCTTGATTATTCAGACTTCATCAAGTAGCCCAAAGAGTTGGCCTCCAGTTTTTTCTTTCTACTTTGAACTTATGAATTGTACCCCTAATTTTTTCTCTAATTTTCTTCTATGCTCTTGGGGTGGTGGTATAATAATAAAGGAACCAAGCACAAGATGTGGCATATTGTAACTCTTGGCTCTTAAGTGTAGAATGTAATTCTTTGATTCTGGCTTAGCAAATTAATAAATATAGAGATTTTTTCCTCCTTCTTTCACCCTTGTATGGGCTTGGATGGATCGACTAATATTATACTATCCAAAAATAATGTGGAAAATCGCTTAGAATGAGGTCCAATACGTCCAACCTCATGAATTGCGTTTTTACTTACATCCTCACATAACTCTGGTGTGCTCTTATGAATAGTGACAACATCCACAAATGCATGATCGAGTGTTGACTCCTCCAATTTTATCTCTTCAATTTGGCTTATAAGAACCTTTTCAGCCGCACACAACTCATAACTAAATTGTTAGGCGTTACACACATCATCCTTTGCATTCAATTCTTATTTTAAGTTGTGAATCGCCAAACAACCGTTTCACTGAATTTCTCTTTTTCTTTTGTGAGGAGTGTCAATGTTTCTAGCAAGCTCTTATTGTTCTTTCACAATATATCTATAACACTCCTGCAATAATGAACTATATCAAAAGGGTAAGGATCAATAAATAAGGATTCATCATCACTCCACCCTTCATTTGGTAAATATGTCAATCTAAAAGAGTAGAAAAATATAAGAAAATAAAGCCTGAAAATTACAACAACTTCAATTGATCAATCCACAACTGTATTCCCCAAAAACGGCGCCAAAATTTTTATATCGCCCAAAAGTACACCTCCTTCTAAGTATAAAGTGGTCGCTGTCAAAATATAGTAACCCAATTAGGTTGGGGTCGAATCCACAGGGAATACATGGAACTACCTTTCAAACTTGCTGAAATCACCGGGCAATACATAAAAGTGAATGGGGGGATTTGCTGAAATAGTAAGAAGTGATAAGAATTGTATGCTTTTGGTTGTAAACAATCTAAGATGAATACAAGGATCGTGTTCCCCCTGGCTTCTAATTTTGTCAATTTATCGTATACTGCTGAAATATTCCAATACCTTGCATTTAGAATTTGATAAGTTATGTATCACCAATAACCTCTCGACAAACTCTAGTGAATTTCACTCCTCTTCTCTCGATCTCAGAGTGTCGCATTACTAACTCTTACCTTGGACCCCTGTTTCAACTATCTCCTCTTGGTCTCAAGTTGATCAGATGAAGATAATTATCTTAAGTAGATAATGATAATTAGCTTATATCGATAATTAAATTTAAATCACAGTTATGATCCCCATTTCCTAATCTCTACTTCCCTCCTAAGTTAGTAGTGAATACAAGTGGGATCTTAACATTGACCACCGCTAAGAAATCAATTAAATTGAATAACACCACAAGACATGCAAGAATTTTTATATAGAATGACTTGACACTTCCTTTACTTCCTTAATCCACTAGGGTTCCCACAATCCTAGCTAATGGAAATAGATGCATATAGTTGTGAGACTATTCATGGAATTTATAGACAAAAACATAGAATTAATCTCACAATAATGAATGAATAAAACCCAAAGTCACAGATCAATTATTCAACCAAGAACTAAGAACACGAGAATCCCAAGATCACAAGTCAATCTTGGAATCAAAAGATGTTTATGAATAGTATATAGGATGTAAACATAGCCCCAAAGGGCATATATTAGCCTCAATGGTCCTAAACTAGCCTCTCTAAACTAAATAAAGGTCAAAAGGGTATTTATAGATTACGTAGAAACCCTAGGTATCATATCCTAAACAAAAGAGGAAAACTTGAGTAAATGTACATAATAATGACTAGAAAAATATCATAGTAGTATACATAGGTTAATGGGAACCATATGAAATCAATCCAAAGCGGTATATTAATGCCTTATGTAGGAAATCCAAAGTAAGAGTTTGTAATTAAAGTCGGGGGGGAGGGACTGAATAGAGAAATTCTCTTCCCACGAGACTACATCTTCAGATCCTAAAGAGACTCCATCTAATAAAGAGACTACATCTAATAAAGAGACTACATCTTCAGATCCGTCACAGGCTCAGAGTCAATTAGGACCTATCTATACCATTATGCACCGAAAAAAGAAAAATGAAAAGCCTGGTTAAGCTTCGACGAGATGCCAAGTTGGGAACGATAAGAAGAGCTTGAGTCGACAATCACCTATGGATCCACCTACGGGGCGTAGGTGGTACCTATGGCTAGTAGGTGGGTAGCCGTAGGTGGTGCCCTAAATTTTGCTATTTGAATTTCAGTTTTTGACACCCGCACCACTACCTACACCTAGTAGTGGTACCTACAGGGCATATGTGCTTAGGTAGGTGGTCACTTTTTAGCTTTTCATTTCGCTTTCTTTTGGTTAGCTTCCAACCCCTAGTTTCCTACAAAATCACTCTAAAATCACATCAAATCAAACAAAATATCCTTAAATACGTACATATTATCCAAGTTTAAAGTCATAACCCTAACCAGAGACTGACCGTGACGGGCATCCCAAGTCCACCGAGGACTGGAAACCGCTCTCTGAGCCTATTCTAGTACAACTAAGAACACCTAACAACGGATGAATACCAGTATAAGATAAAATGTATTAGAAATCAAAGAAAGATTTGTATCAGATCAACATCAAAGAACATCTACAGTACCCATGTCTACAGTATCCACAAAGCCTCTAACAAAAGTCAAGTACCAATAAAGTGTTGGGACATGCCCTCGACCATAGACAAAATAAATTTGAAATAAAGTCTAAGACATGAGCAACCAAAAAATGAAAAGAAGCTTTCAAATGAAGGAAGCTCGCCACTTCAAGTCAACTCACAAACTAACCAAGAGCACCAGATCATTGCTTAGGAAAGGTAGCCTTGCCTTCAAACCTACATCGCGTGGGGATAGAGTATCTGAAGACGGTAAGTGGTTAGAGCACTAGCATGTAAATCAGGAATAAGGGAAAAATTAATGCCACATCAAAATCATAGTATAATCTACATACACACCATGTGCATGTATATATATAAGTATATATATATATAATATAATATGTTAGGGATAGGGAACAAGGCTTAGCATGAACTCTTAAAACATTAACCTATTTTATGTAGCTTAATCGTCATATAATAGTACCCACGGACTATATGGGACCCAACTCTTACCCCCTGGTTGGGACCAGTGCATGTAGCTGGATGAGACAAAAAATAATCTTACATATATGCACAGGGGACTCTAACCTCCCAATTATATACTAAGGTGACTTAAGCGCCCGATCATGTAATGTAATATGGGGGACTCGAACCTCCCAATCATATAATAAGGTATCGAACCTCCCAATCATATAATAAGGTATACTCAAACCACCTGGTCATAAGCAAGGGGACTCAAGCCTCTAAGCCATTTAGACCCCCACACCAGATAGCATGGTTTCCAGTATTAGTCCCTTAGTACTACTACTTTCACGGTTAGCTGCACAACCCTCTTTTAAGACCAATTAAAATATTTAACACACATTCCTATTTTATTAAACCAATTATGCATCAAGGCATCCCATTGGTATTATCATACCAATATCGCTTGCAAGCTAATATCATTATGCCATACCAATTGTTTAGCCAACTGGGACTCTAACCCATCTCCCCATAAATACATCCAAGTAATTAATTATTTGGGACTCAAACTCATTTAACCAACCAAACCCTAAGGTTCTAATTCAATATTTACTCTTGGCCATCAAGGACTTTCAAAATCCATTTATACTTCATTAATCTTTTTATGCAAATGCATTAGTACAAGTGAGTAGTTCATACTATGTGACAAAATCATGTTCAATATCAATTTCACAAACAGGTTGAGGTCACATAATTTCAAAAATCATATGTTAAGGCAAAATCATCAAATTGTGGTTTAATCATGACACCTCGGTTTAATTACCATTCCTATGCATTCCAAAATGTTCAAAATCATAATAAAACATGAATATTGCCTAATAAATCATGATAAATCAATTTAATGGCCAATCATATCTAAAGCCCTCAACTATGTTAAACCTACATCAAAATTATGCATTTATAATAAATTTATGCCATTGTTAAAATATATTCAAGGGAAAGAGATACAAGCCTTAATTTCCAAGAAATTAAAAGAAAACCATACCCTCAGGGCCCAAGATGATCATCTTCTTGAACTCTAGCCTTGATTAAAAAGGGAAATTTAAGAAAGAGGATTTTGGAAGTGAATCAATAGACTTAGCATTGTAAGAACTGATGAGAAATGATTTATACAGTGCCTAAAGGTTGTTTGTAAGTGAAAGGACCCCATTTCCCCTCATCCCCTTTTAATTAAACAAAACAGCCATAAAAATAACACAGTTTCATCGCACAAACCTCATTGGGGAGGCTATCCTTCGTGTTATGGACCCTATCGCGGAGACCCAACCTCTGTGACATGGAGGCTATCATAGAGACTAGACTCCATGACATGCCAATATCGCTGAGGCTTACTTCTTCTATACCCAAAACTACCCTGAACCCCATCTAAAAATTCTGAAACTCTTTCAGGTTACCCTTTTAACATCCCTAAATATAATTTGAGTCAAAAATTGATATTTCAAGAGTGGGAAGGCCAAAAATGAAATACCCAAAATTTTAAGGGTGTTACATTATCCCCCCTTAGGATCATTCCTCCTCGAATAATGGGCTATGATACATTTTATGCGAGAATGATAATAACATACTAGAATCAAAAGATAAACCTAAATAACAACAAAGAAGAATGGAATTCATACCTCAAGCTTCTTCATCCATCATATGGAATAGAAATGAATACTTAGCCTTCATATCCTCTTCCGCTTCCTAAGTGGCTTCATCCACTTTATGGTTCCTCCAAAGGACCTTTGCAAATGATACATCTTTAGTTTACAACCTACAAATTTGTCTATCCAAGATCCCTACCGATACTTCTTTATAAGACGAAAAATCTGAGATGCCAACATTCTTAATAGGCATCACAAAGGAAGGATCACCCACACATTTCCTCAACATAGATACATGAAACATAAGGTGAATAAAACCCAAACTCGCAGGCAATTCTAACTCATAAGCAACATTTCCACTCTCTTCAAAATCAAATAAAGATCAACGTAATGGGGACTGAGCATCCTCTTCTTTTCAAAATACATCACTCCCTTCATGGAGACACTTTTAAAAATACCCAATCACCTACATCAAACTCCAACTCTCTTTGTGTCACGTCCACATAGAACTTTTGGAGACTTTGACAGTCTTAATCCTATCCCAAATCACCTTACTTCTCCATAGCTTGATGAAATAAATTGGGATCTAATAGCCTCTCCTCACTAAATTCGAACCACCCAATAGGAGATCTATACCTTCTACCATATAATTCCTCAAATGTAGCCATACAAATTCTAGAGTGATAGCTATTGTTGTATGCAAACTCTACAAGAGGTAAGTGGTCAAACCAGCTACCACCAAAGTGAATTACACAAGCCCAAAGCATATCCTCTAAAGTCTGAATGGTCCTTTCCATTTGTCCATACTTTTGCACGTGGAAAGCGATATTAAAGGTCACCTAAGTACCCAAACCTCGCTGAAACGATCGCAAAAAATGAGATGAGAATAGAGTACCACAATCCAAAATAATAGAAATAGGAGTACCATGCAACTTCACAATCTCATAAATATACAACCTTGCATAATCCTCAGCAGAATAATTAGTCCTCACCGACAAAAAGTGAGCATACTTAGTTATCCTATCCACAATGACCCAAATAGAATGAAACTGGTTCTGAGACTGTGGAAGACTAATTTCCCATTTATATGTAGGAAACTCCATTTCTTGAGATAAGCCACCTAGCCTCAAGTGATCCTCTTTTACTTGTTTACATGCTATGCACTTCGCCACAAAATTGGCCACATCTCTTTTAATATAATTCCACCAATAAACCTCCTTAAGGCTATGATATATCTTCACCAAACCAGGATGAAATGAATAATACAACTCATGATATTCGGCCAAAATTCTACCTTGCATCCCATCCACATAGAGAACATATAATCTCCCTTGATACTTCAAAGTACCATCACCACCAATCTCAAAAGCCATCACCGTTTTCCTACGCACACTATCCTTAATTTGTATCAAAATAGGATCTAACATCTACTTCTTCTTCACCTTAGCACCAAGAGATGACTTCGCGATCTCTTGCACAAACACACCATCATCCTCAGAATCTAAAAGACAAACACCAAGATTAGCCAAATGGTGAATATCCTTTACCAAATCTAGCCTCTCCTCTACCACATGAGAAAATATCCCCATAGATAATCTGCTAAGAAAATTAGCAACTATGTTAGCTTTATCTGGGTGATAGTGGAGACTTATGTCATATCTTTTTTACAACTCAAACCATCTCCTCTGCCTGAGATTCAACTCTTTCTAGGTGAAAACATATTGGAAGATCTTATGATCTGAAAAGATGTCAATATGAACCCTATATAGATAAGCCCACCAAATCTTCAATGCAAATACCACAAATCATGAGTCAGATAATTCCTCTTATGAATGTTCAAATGCCTAGAAACATACACTACCACCTTGCTATGCTGCATCAAAACATAACCAAGTTCTACACGAAAAGCATCACAATAAACCATAAAACCATTACTACCCTCGGGTAGGGTAAAAACTAGAGCAGAAGTTAATTTATCTTTTAGCTTCTCAAAACTCCCCTCACAAGCATCAAATAATAGAAACTTCACCTTCTTATGAGTCAACCTAGTCAAAGGTACAACAATCAACGAAAATCTCCCTACAAACCACCTATAATAACTAGTTAAACCCAATAAGCTCTGAATATCGATTGGAGTCGTGGGTCTAGGATAGTTATTAACCATCAAAACCTTTTATGGATCCACTAAGATCGCTTCACTAGAAATAACATGACCTAAAGAAGTAACAACATTCAACCAAAACTCAAACTTAGAAAACTTAGCATATAATTACTGATTTTTTAGGGTCTGCAACACAACATTGAGGTGATTGGAATAATCAAACTTATTTTTCGGATATAGCAGTATATCATCTATAAACACAATCACAAAAAAAAATCTAAAAAACTTATGAAATACCCAGTTTATGAGATCCATAAATGTCGCTGAGGCATTGGTTAACCCAAAAGACATAACCAAGAACTCAAAATGTCCATACCAAGTATGAAAGTCTTTTTTAGGTGTACGCCCTCCCTAATATTTAACTGATGATAGACCGAATAGAGGTCAATCTTAGAGAAATACTTAGCAACCTAAAGTTGGTCGAACAAATCATCAATCCTAGAAAGAGGATACTTATTCTTCACAGTTACCTTATTTAACTAATGATAGTCAATACACATCTGAAGAAAACCATCCTTTTTATGCATGAAAAGAACATGATTATCCCATAGAGACACACTAAGGTGGATAAAACCCTTGTCAAAAAAATCCTTCAACTGCTCTTTAAGCTCCTTCAGTTCATTTGGAGTCATTATATTAGGAGGGATAGAGATAGGACGGGTGTCCAAAACAAGATCAATCCCAAAATCAATTTCCCTATCGAGAGGAACACTAGAATGATCATCATGAAAACCTTAAGAAATTTACTAACTATGGGAACAAATTTTAAAGAAGGACTCTCCGAGTTAGAATCTTTAACTCGGAATAAATGATAAATACACTTCTTGGAAATAAATTTCTAGGCTCTAAGATACGATATAAACCTTCCCCTAGGCACTAGGGAACTCCCTTCCCACTCAATAACTGGCTCATTAGGGAATCTAAATATGACTTTACGGGTCCGACAGTCTAAAGATACATAGCACAAGAGCAACCCATCCATCCCCAAGATAACATCAAAATCTAGTATGTCTAATTCAAACATATCCGCCAAGGTTTCCCTACCACCAACGGATACGACACAAACCCTATAGAACCTTTTATTAACTATTAAATCACCCATAAGGGTAGATAGAAAAAAAGGGTTTGAAATACACTAAGGCTCAAAACAAAAATGCACAGCCATAAAAGGAGTGACATAACAAAGAGTAGACTCTAGTACATATCACTAGAGAAGAGTTTTAACATACCAGTGTTGGCATGGGGAGATGCCTCGGACTCTTGATGAGTTGTAAAAACTAGAGATGGTTTCAACTAGTGTCGAAGCCAAAAGTGGAACCCTTTAGTGAAGGGGCTAATGAAGTAAAAATAAAAACCTTATTGGTCCCTAAAGCAACCTTTGTAGGAAAATACCACTGCATATGGCCAATCTAACTACAAAAAAACCTATTATTCCCTTCATCACAGAAACTAAAATGCAATCGATCATAAAATTTGCAAGAAGAATATGATGGAGTTGATTGGGCCCTACTAGCCTAAGATTGGGAGCCCTGTGCCCTATAACCATTACCACTCTAAGAACAATGATCCTCGAATGACTTTGGATAGAAAGCACTAGCCGTCGAATATGAACCAGAGTTGCCTCACTTCTTCTTAAACCATTTTGCACCATCTCTACCACTCTACTTCTGACCTCCACCATGATCTAAATATCGAAGTATCTTACCCTACCTCTTCTCCATATCGGGATGCTTCTTCTTTTCCTCCTCTACCTACTTTATATACATTGGAGTCTAGATATATCTATATCCTTATTCAATAAGGCAACTTTACTCTCTAAAATCAAATCATGAGATAACCTATAAGAAAATTTTCTTATTCTAACCCTCACGCTAGACACTAGCTCAAGAGCATATGGTGACATCTTAGGGAATTTCAAAGCATATTCCTTCACTGTTATCCTACCTTGTTTCATTTTTATAAATTCCATAGCTTTTACCTCCCTTAACTCTTAATGAAAAGAGTGATCTAGAAGGCACTAGAGAAATTATCCCACAAAGTAGACTCTGCATCATCACCCCTAAGCTGCTCCCGCTCCTCATACCATTGGTAAACTATATCCCTTAACTGATAAGAAATAAATTCCATTCCCTCTACTTCAGTAGCCAGCATAACCCAAAGATCTTCTCCATTTTATCTATAAAACCTTAAAGATCCTCCTCAACCTTAGTACTAGTGAAAGTTGGAGGGCTCAACCTTATAAATTGGCCAACTCTACTAGCCTCAGATGAACTCCCGATAATACCAGCAAAACCTATCTAATGTGACTGAGATGTCACTAACTGAGTCAATAGATGAATGGATTGGCAAAACTTAGCATTAGTAATATCTCTTCGAGGTGGCTGAGTATGAGAGTGACTAACTGGGGAAGGATCAATGAAGACAGGTTTGAGTCTTCACCTTATAAATTGGATGAGATCTGCCAAAAGTGTCCTCAAATGGGTTGAATAAGTTTCCATAAGCTTCAGATCATCTGGGAGAAATGATCTGAAAGGTGAAAAAACAAGAGTTAGAGGAATTCAAGACCTTAGACTCTATAGCCCGAAGATAAGACAAAATTAAAGGAATCATTCTAAAATACCTAATAGACTCTCTTTTATAAGTGTGGCATGCTACACACTCCTAAAAGAGACTCCACTTGACACAGCTCTATGAACACCCATGACACCAAAACTTAGGCTCTGATACAAACTTTGTCATGACCCTAATACGGGCCTATCCATGATGAACATCCTAAGTCCACCGAGGACCAGAGACCTCCCTTTGATCCTTTTCTATACAACTAAAAACAAATAGAATTGGATGAATACCAATATAAGACAAAACATAATAAGCAATCCAAGAAGGATCTGTATTAGATCAACATCCAAAAACATCCACAGTACCTATGTTCACAGTATCCAATAAGCCTCTAACAAAAATTGAGTACCAATAAAGTATCAGGATATGCCCTTAACCATAGCCAAGATAAATTTAAAATAAAGTCTAAGACACGAGAAACCAAAACATGAAATGAAGCCTTCCAAATGATAGAATTTCACCACTCAAAGTCTACTCATAAACTAACCACGGACACTTGATTACTACACAAGAAAGGTAGCATGCCTTTGGACCCTGCATCACATGGGGATACAACATCAGAAGATGGTTAGCAGTTGGAGCACTAGCATATAACTCATGGATAAGGGAACACGTAATGTTATGTCAAAACTATAGTAAAATCCATATGCACACCATGTACATACATACATACATATATATAATATAACATGCCAGTGATAGGGAATAAGGCTTAGCATAAACTCTTAAAAATTAACATGGACTATGTAACTTAGCCATCATATACTAGTACCCACAAGCTATATGGGCCCAAAATCTCACCCCTGGTTGGGCCTCAATGGGTGTAGCCATATGAATCAAAGAATAATATCACATATATGCACGAGGGATTCTAACCTCCTAATCATAAACTAAGGTGACTGAATCACCCAATCATGTAGTGTAATATGAGGGACTTGAACCTCCCAATCATATAATAATGTGGACTTGAACCACCTGTTCATAAGCAAGGGGAGTCGATCCTCTAAGATATTTAGACCCCTACATCAGCTAGCTTGGTTTCCAATAGTAGTCACTTAGGACCGCCACTTTCATGGTTAGCTACACAACCCTCTTTTAAGAATAATTAAAATAGTTAACACACATTCCCATTTTATTAAAAAAATTATACATCAAGGCAACCCATTGGTATCATCATACCAAAATCGCTTGCAAGCTAATATCATTATGACACATCAATTATTTAGCCAACTGGGACTCAATCCATCAGCCCAAATATAATCTAAGTAATTAATTATTTGGGACTCAAACCTATTTAAATAACTGATACAATTCAAATATCCATCATAGCTTTTGATGACGTCCTTGGAGGTCAAAATATAAAGACACAAACTTTGGTCACCTCGAGGACACAAGAGCATGCATGGAAGGAGCATTTTGGGCATTCAATGGAGCAATGCCATGTGTGGAAATTTTCTTGGAAGTTTATCTTGATGAGGTATCCGAGAGACCCAAGTATTGAAGAATAATTGCGAAGGCCAAAATGATACAACAGATTGTGTAAGTTGAAGTATAAGAGGAAGTTCTTAAAACACTCCCCGACCACCCCTTCCTTAAGGGTGTTTTGGTTATTTTATACCATTCCTTTACACTCCATAGAAGCTCCACTAATTAATAAAATCTTTTTCATTTTCTCTTCATCTTGTAATAGGCTATAAGTAGAACATTCTAGGTTTAGTTCATTAGTTTTTGTTGAATATAGAAATGTAAAGAAACTTTGTATCACAAATCCTCTCTAGTGAGAGTGGACCAAAACCAAAAATAGGCAAGAAAAGTGTGGTACTCACTTGTGTTAAAATCTTGGCTTAGAAACATAGGTTCTTAAGGTGAATGAATTGTCTCTTCGGTTACGTAAGAGTTTGGTGTTAGTTAGTACTAAATTTAGGGGTCTTAATGTTTGAGACATGTCTCAGTTCTTATGTTTTGTAATCTCTTTATGTCAATCCAAATATCCTTTATCTTATTGCATTTTGTTTGTTTTGCAAGTTGTCCTCTTATTATCGATTTGTGCTTTGTTCTTGTTCTTGGTTTAATGTGTTGTGACTGAAGCAATTGTTCTTGTTGTTCTTGTGTTCTTAGATGTTTCGTGTAAATGTATCCTTATTATTTGGTATCGGAGCAAGGATTGATTTAGTTTCTATAGAATCAATCTTGGTCTTGTTAACTTAAGATAAAAAAAATAGTGTTGAAAATTGAAAATCCCAAAGAAAAACATTCTGTCCCATTTTTGTGTTTAAATTGAAAATTTGAAACCTATATTTAGGATTTTTTAGTGTGTTTTGATTTTTTCTAGTTTTAGTTTCTTCCTCACTAACACTTACAGATTCTAAATCTAAATTTTGAGCCATTTCTGAGTTTTTTTAAACTTTGAAGGTTGCTGTTTTTTGAGGACTGATGGCTTGAAAGAGTGTTGTTGATATTTGTTATTGATATTGTGGCTTAAAAATGTCTTTTTGATGTTTTTGTTGAAGGTTGGATCTTGAAAAATATGTTGCTGATGTGTGGGATCCAACTTGAACCATAGAACTCCAAGATTCAAA
The DNA here is from genome assembly GCF_002878395.1 of Capsicum annuum. NCBI lineage: Eukaryota > Viridiplantae > Streptophyta > Magnoliopsida > Solanales > Solanaceae > Capsicum > Capsicum annuum. The sequence continues at coordinate 169,597,316 of NC_061122.1, forward strand.
AAGTTGTGTCGTTGGTGTTCTTAGTGTTCTTCACCATCTTCATCTTTTGTTGAAGAGAAAGAGAATGTTAGATCTAAAAAGGCGAAAGAAGAGAGTGTGTTTTGTTGTTCCTCTTGAAAGACTTTCTAACCACTTTCCATGTTTTAAGGTCTCTCATAAACTTTTACAATCACTTTCCATGATTTAAGGAAGGCCACTATCCATGTTTTGAGGATGAAGTATAGGACTTTCTTGCCAAAGGGAAAGTCAAGCCTTTTGAAATTTGTAAAGGGCTCCAAGTCTTGTATTTTCCCTCCCTTAAATAATTTCCACTCTTTCAATTGAATATTGACCAAATATAACTTAAAGACAAGAAAACTAATTTCCAAATTTCAATAATTTCAATGCCAATCTAAGGCTGCCACATAGCTGCCATGTCACCCCCAACAAAAACTAACCCTTAGGCTTAAAATTTTGGATTTATTAGTTTATTTTCTTGTTCCTTTAGTTTTATTTATTAATTCTAATACTAATGACAAACTAGTAATCATCTACTAGGCTGTGAGTTAGTTTTGAGTCTGTTTATTTTGTGTATTTGAGTCTGTTTATTTTGTGTATGCATTTCTTGTGTGTTTTTATCATTTTGAATCATTGTAGTTTCTTTTCTAATGTCCAAACAAGATTTCTTTGAGTCTTTCAAATGAAAATTCATTTTGGACAAGAGTAGAACTCATCCCTCGATGTCTCATTAATTATAAGCTGACTTTCAACACTTGTGAAGCCAAGTGTGAGATGTGAGAGAGTGTGGTGAGGATAATTTGAGCTAACTTGTTTGCTTATTTTTTTTTTGTAACTTTATTTTCTCAGGTACCACAGACAATTATACTTTCTTGGCCCATCTTGAAACTATCCTCCGTGACTGTGAATGATGAGAAAGGGAGTGGGTGCTGTACAAAGTAGTTGGAACCCAAATGCCCCAATCTATGCCAAAACCAATTCCTTCTTGTGATGAGAGTTTCCCAAAGGAACAAGTGATCTTCTACGACACATATAAAGATGAAGGCCATAACTCATGTGAGTTATAAGGTAAAAATGCTATCTCCTACACTCTTACAAACTTAGAATATTGTGATATTACTAGTAGTAGTCAAGTGGATGTAGTTTTTGGTTTGCCTAGAGGAGAATTACATGAGTCTTACCTTTGTGATACTCTTTGTATTACTAGATTGCATGAATATCAAATTATTGTTTTAAGTATGCAAGCACTAGTTAATCCTATAGATGACAAAATTGATTTTTCTCATAATAATGATTTGTGTCTACCTAGTGCTAGAACTTGTAACATGAATGAGATTTCATTGCTAAGTAATGAGAGTATTCACACACTAGTTGACCCTTGTGATGACCAAAAGGAGTCTACGATGGTATGTGTATTGCCAATAAGTAGTGAGGATGTGAATAATAATCAACTTACTCATGAATGTAGTCCCCTATTTGAGCATTTTGATGGTGTGTTTGATGAGTATAAAGTTGGTGATGATGTTGATAGAGCTGATTATGAGGATGAAAAGGATTCTTTGAGCATATTGTGTGTTGAAAGCCTTATTATTAGTTTGGCTCATAGAATTCATGAAAATGAAAATATTGGCCAAAAGAATAGGAGTGAACCTATGAGCTTGTTCTTGGGTAAAGATTAGAATATTTGCTTGGATCAAAGGGATAATAATGCATTTGAAACCACTCTGAAACTTGATAATGATCCTTCAGAGAGTGAAAGTTCCAAATCTTCCTGCGGGATAGATCACACTCTCTTTAGGCATAATATCTTATTTGAATATGATGCAACCAATCCTAATGAACCTAGTGGTGAGAATGACGGTATAGATTGTCTTGAAGGATGTATCCTTTATGCTAACCTACTATGGTGTGAAAAAATTCCTTCTCAAGATGGAAATCTCTTCTTATAAGATGAGGTACTCTTAAGGGTAGGAATGCGTAGTCTTGGAAAGGAATAATCAATCGGGTGAAGATGACCTGGATTTTCTTGATTTCTTAGGAAACCCGATTGTGACTATTCCTTGAAAAATGATTTCAATTAGGACCATTTGTATGAAACCACATCCTTGCTTGATAAATATAGGGATGAATTACTTGATACTTATGGTGACTTAAATTGTGATCCCTTTAATGTTAATGATGGTTTGTGTCTATTTGAGGACCCTAGGGAAAATGTGTCATTGCCTCTTTTGGGTATTACTTATATACATGAATCCATGTTTAATACACTTGTACTCAAGTTATGTGAACTGCAACTTATGGATGCGAATTTGTATTCTTGTTTGTGGAAGATCTAAGGATGTTAAAGGCTTTTTGTCACCTTCATAGGGTTGGAAAATTTGAAGTATCATGTGTGACTCTTAGGAGCATACTTGATATGATTCCTAAGGTAAAAGTAATCTTACCTTTTTTATCTTGTGATGCCATTATGACCATTATGGTTTCCTTACCTCTTGGTGATTTCCTTAACCAATTCCTCTGTGCATTATTGAATAGATTTCTAATGTTTAATATAAAGGATCCTTGGTTATATTTCAAGTGTGTATCACCTTTGCATGATGAAGTTATTTATTGTACTAACCCTAACCCTCACGCAATGAGGATTTTGTGCTTGTTCGTCCTTTCTTTGATTTTGCACGGTGTAGAGTCTAGGTCAAATCCTTTTCAAGAAGGGGGGGGGGGAAGATATGAGTCAAATGGACATCATATCTTTTGATGACATACCCAAGTGTTGAAGAATAACTGTGAAGGACAAAATAACATAAGGGATTGCATAAGTTGAAGTGTGAAGAGGAGGTTTTTAAAACACTCCATGACCACCCCTTCCTTAAGGATGTTTTGGTCATTTTATGTCATTCCTTTACACTCCATAGAAGCTCCATTCATTAAGGGCATCTTGGTCATTTTGTCTTCATCTTGTAATAGGCTATAGCAGAACTTTCTAGGTTTAGTTCATTAGTTTTTGTTGAATAAGGAATGTAAAGGAACTTTGTATCACAAACCTCTCTAGTGAGAGTATACCAAAACTGAAACTAGGCAAGACAAGTGTGGTACTTACTTATATTGAAATATTGGATTAGAAATGTAGGTTTTTGAGGTGAGTGAATTCCCTCTTGGTTTACATAAGATTTTAGTGTTTGTTACTACGGGATTTAGGGGTCTTGACATTTGAGACATGTCTTGGTTCTTATGTTTTGTAATATTTTATGTCAAGCCAACTATCCTCTATCTTATTGCATTTTGTGTGTTTTGTATCTTGTCATCTTATTATTGATTTGTCCTTTGTTCTTGTTATCATTTTTGTGTGTTATGATCGAAGCCATTGTTCTTGTTGTTCTTATGTTCTTGGCTATTTTGTGTTCGTAAACGTACCCTTATCACCAACCGGACCCCAAGGTTTTAATTCAAAATCAATTCATGGACACCAAGGACTTTCAAAATCCATTTATGCTTCATTAATCTTTTTATACCAATGCACTAGTACAAGTGCACAATTCAAAGTATGTGACAAAATCATGTGAAATGTCATTTCATAAACAGGTTGAGGGCACATAATTTCCAAAATCATATGTCAAGGCAAAAATTATCAAATTGGGGTTTAATCATGACCCCCGGTTTAATTACCATTCCCATGGATTTCACAATGTTCAAAATCATTAATAAAACATAAATATTGCATAGCAAACCATTAAAAATCAATTTAATGACCAATCATGTGAAAAGCCCTCAACTATGTCAAAACCCATATCAAAATCATGCATTGATAATTAATTTATGCAATTGAGAAAACATAAATTCAAGGGAAAAAGATATATGCCTTAATTAGCGAGAAATTTGAAGAAAACCACACCTTTAGGACCCTAGATGATCACCTTATTGAACCCTAGCCTTTACTTGAAAAGGGAAGTTTGAGAGAGAGGATTTTGGAAGTGAAACAATATCCTTAGCATCGTAATAACTTATGAGAATTGGTTTATATATTTCCTAAGGGTCGTTTGTAAGTGAAAGGACCCCATTTCCCCTTATCTCCATTTATTTAAACAAAAAAGACACAAAAATAATACAGGTCCATGGCACATTCCTCATCGTAGCCTATCTCCATATTGCGTACCCTATCGCATAGACACAACCTACATGACATGGAGCTATCGTAGAGACTAGCCTCTGTGACATGCCAATATCACAGAGGCTTACTGCCCCTGTGACCCAAAACCACCTCGAACCATGTCCAAAAATTCTAAAAATCTTCCTGGTTACCCTTTTAACATCCTTGAACATAATTTGAGTCAAAAATTGATATTTTAAGCACGAGAAGGACAAAATTAAAATACTCAAAATTTTAAGGGTGCTACATTTAAGCATTGAAAGTGACATAAAATCATTGCACATCAAACATAAAATTTAGTATAGCAACCTATTTTATTTGCCTTCAGAGGATCCTGAATAAATCTTGAAGGGTTGATTAACAACTTTGTAACTTAGAAAAGCTTCTAATGTAGCTGAAGTCTGGTGCATCCTCTTTAGCAACCAAAGGACTGCAAAAGCAGTAGGCTCCTTAGCAGCCCATGCATTGCTTTAGCGAACCCCAATTGGTTCATTAACCATGACTAAAATGGATAATTAACTGCTTTACCGGTCTCTAATTTAGCAATGGGGGACTATTTTTGAGGCCTCACACCTTTGGGAGCTAGACCGCTTAAGTAGTCAAGCCATCATTTTAGTAATAAATTCTTATGCGGTCATTTTACCGCTTTAGAGATCATAGCTATGTTGATATAAGAACCCATTTTAACAATTTTTCCTCCATTTTTGAGACTTTGAACTTCATGTTGAGGTATTTTTGGGTGATTTTTCCATTTTCAATCATGGGTAAGCTCTAAATCACTATTTTAATTATTTACTTTGCTTATGTCATTTCAAAATCTTTTAAATCTTGATTTCAATTTAAAATTTAGAGATTTTGGCCCAATAGGCTTAAAAAGAGATCTCTTTGGTTAAACCTCATTTTAAATCCATTTTCACTTAGATTTTCTCCTATGACTTCCTTTAATGATGGGCAAGGATTTTCTAAACATAAATTCTAATTTTACCCTGTAATTTTGAAAATCCATTTTGGATTTCCAATTTTACCCCAACTTGAAAATAAGGAAATATAGGCATTGTTGGTGTTCTTTAACACTTAGATTCTATATTTGTATGTTTTAGTTGATTTTGAGGCCGTTCAAAATGGGAAATATCCTTGTTAAAGGTTTTTAGGCTTTGATTTTGGTGTCATAAGGTAGTTTGTGGCTTAACTTTCTTCAAACTAAGTTGGGTAGTTAATATTTATGTAAAAGCATGCTATGTGTATGGGTAATAATCATGGAAACTATATTTCACTAGTAAAATTATTGTTGTGTGACCATGTGGGGGCTCATATTGTTATTGTTGATGACTTGATAGATATTTATTGCGTTTTGCCTGTGTGGAGGCTTTATTTAACATCATTGGACTTGTAAGTGCATGTTATGCCTTTATAGTTGACATAATGCCCGTGTGGGGGCTTTAACTAATATGTATGATATCAATGATGTCTTACATGTATATTTATTCAATTGGTACATTGCTTATGTGAAATCATGGATGGTTGGCATATTGAGTAGATTATGAGCTCATGTGTACACATATTAAATGGATTCATGATCTTCATACTAGTTTGGTTTTGCACCTCACATCCTCATATCATACATAAATTCATGAGACTACCATTGAGGAAACACCAATTTTGACAAAAATGAGACACTTTTCCAAACCCTCTATCGTAGTCTATTATTTGGAGAGGAGATATTGATATTTGAGATTGGGATTAAGTATTAAGAAAGTATATGGTTGAGATCCCCCCCCCCCCACCACTTCATGTGTCCTACCTGGAGGCACTAAGGTGCGATAGGTGTATATAGAGGTTATGCAATAACCTCAATCATATCACATCATTATTATCTTCATTGTATTTCATACATTATGATTCTTCATTGTTGTGTCTCTTTGTTTCATTCGATGCATATCTATTTTATTTCTTTGCATACCTAAATTCTTATTTATGTTTTATTTTTAGAACTGGTAGTGGAGATGGTGTGAGCTACCGTTTAGGACATTTTCTACTTAGAGTTGATGTGCTCATAGTATGTATTTATGTAACTTATTTCTTACTTTTCTAAGTCAGCCTATGTTACCTATTGAATATAAGTGGATCATACTCTTCCCTACCATTTCCTTTCGATGCAAATCTAGGTTTAAGTGCATCACAAGATAGCTGAGATGGTGGGGTTGATCACTAATGTTTGAGGTATTGGATAATCTATGCCTTCATAGTCTACCTCATACCTCCTCCTATACAATTGATGTCTTTATCTACTATTCAGAGTCAAACATGTAGTTTTGAGTTGTATTTAGATTGTTCTTATATTGTGATACCAGGTTTTGGGATGATTTATGGTATCTTTATCTTTCAGATGTCTACTATTTTTGTACTTGTATGGGTATGACTTTGATCCAGAAGTCTCACCCAGGGAATTGTTATATTGTTTTCTTCTTACTTATCCGTTTGGATGATTGACTTACTTATCAAGACATAGCCGCGGTAAGTGCCATCATGACCTTAAGTTTTGGGTCGTGACAACGTAATTGAGTAAACTATTTATAGTAGTTACCTAGATAATGCAAAAATCAAAAAAATTATTTCAATTTAAACTTTAGGCAATGTTGATCCATCTGTACCCCCTTTCTCTAAGATAGCTCCGCCCTTACATGTGAGGGGGTCGAGAACATATGTTGAATCTCAAAATCATCCAGCAATTCTTATCCTCGACCTGGATTATATATAGTTGAATATTTTATTTTCTTGTTAAAAAATAAATGTTATGAATTTATACTAAATTTGTACTCTTTTGGTGTATAGATTTAGGGGAGGCGGTTTCGCCTTTGGCATACGAGGAAACTTTCAATCGATAGATGGAATATTCTATGAGATGGGAGAATGTGTCATTTCTCTTTGTTTACTTTTATGTTGGTGGGTAGAAAACAAAGTTAATTCACAGTTATACCCCAAGTCTTGGATAACAAGTGTTTGGTCATACATGAATTTTCCTGTTCTCCTTTAGTCAGAAACTGAGGTCCAAAAATTAAAGGTTATTTTAGAGTGGCAACATGCCAGGACCTAAAAATGAGTCATGATGGCACTTACCATGGCTCAACCTTGATAAGTAAGTCTGTCACCCAAAATGTTAAAGGAAACACAATATTGATAATAACATACACCAAGGAGAGACTTCTATAACAAAGTCAAGCCTAACACAAAATATAATTAAAACAGAACATGAAAGTTATCCATATATCCAATCCCAAAATCTGGTGTCATAGTGTAAAAGAAACTAATAAATATCCAAAAATTAAAAATACACATACGTCTCTACAAACCAAAATAAATACAAATAAGGATAAATGAGGTATGAATTAGTTTAGAACTCTAGAGCAATTATTACCTCGGAATCTAGAACCCCCGCACAAAGTCAACCTCCACGTGAGGTGCTCGTACTAGGATCTATAGGTTTCTCAGTTGGAAGTCATGTTGTCACGACCCAAAAACCAAGAGACATGATAGCACTTGTTGCGACAAGCCTTGACAAGTAAGCCTATCACTGAAACAGATATAAAATGAGAAAATAATACCAAAACTATGACAAGACCCCTAGAACATAGCTGAGCCATATATGTATTAGTAAAAGCAAAAATATAATCAAGATAACATCCAGATCCCAAAACTTGGTGTCATAGTGTATGAACTAACTAGTACAACTCGAGGTCAAAACACATAAGATATCCAACATGAGCAAAACACGGTCTCTTAATAAAAGTAAGACATAGTCTATATAAGAAAAGGTAGAAGTCAACTCCGGATGCATAGATCAACTGCCACCTCAAAGGGGCTACAAGTATCTCCTGTATTAACTATCCGTGCGGTGCACTCGTACCTGAATCTGCACAGAAAGGGAAAAGTAGGGATGAGTATGGTCCACTTGTATTCAGTAGGTATCATAGGCAGACTAAGTAAAGTAGAAAATAAAGCATATAAATGCAAACTATGGGCACATCACCCGCAATCAGAAAATGTCCCAAGCCATAGCCCATACCATCTCCACTAGCAGTTCTAGTATACACACATATAACAAATAAATGTAGAGAAAATAAGATCAAATATACAAGTAAATCAAATACAGGTATAGGAACATAGAACAGATGGATAGATATCTAGTCAAAGACAGAAATACAAACTCAGCATAAGTACATATATGAAGTGCATTGAAGATGATGATTATGATGATGATAATGATGATGATGATGTGATGCATGAGGTCGTCACATACTTCCTTATACACCTACAGAGCTAAAGATTTCTGACGTAGGACCTATGGGGTATTTTTCAACCCATATACAACTAACATCCAATACCAATATCCATATCTCCTCTCCGGTATGTACATTGGTAGAGGGTTTTGAAGATGTCACATTTGTTGTTAGAAAAAGCCAGTGTTTCCAGTATTTCTAGTATTTCCATGGTGGCATGTTTCATGAATGAATATGATATGAGGATGTAATTCTCACAACCAGCCAATATGAGAATATCTAATATTCGACCAGTATACCAACCATGTGAGCCAAAAATCCACTCAAATATAGCAACCATCCATGATCCAAATTAATCCAAAAGATCCATTAAGTGAAACATGCAACAAAAGGACATTGATACCACATAAGTCCAAAAATCTAGGCTTTTTCCCACCAAAAAGAGTGTAACTAAACAATCACGTGTCAATACTAAGCCAACAACATCATATAAGACCCCAAACGGTCACACATAAACAAATAATGTCACAAAACCTCAAAATATTGTCCACATAGGCCCCACACGGGCACATAAATCACCTAAGCATAATTTTCATGATACAAACCCATGCCCATAGCATGCCTTTACATTATTATTAACTACCTATCCTAGTATGAAGAAAGTTAAGCCATAACCAACCTCAAAAATTGAAAATCTATCCACAAAGCCTTCAATATGGAACTTTTCCCCAAGAAGAGACCCGGAACCAACCAAAACATTAAAATATAGAATCTATGCATAAAAAAAGCCAACAATATCCATACTACCTAAGTTTAAGCTAGGTCAAAACGTACCCCCAATATAGGTTTTCAAAAAAGAAGGGTAAAATTAGAAGTTTAGTCCAAAAGTATATTTCCCATGATTAAAGGAATTCATTGAAGAAAATCCAAGTGAAAACGGGTTGAAATTGGGGTTTAAATAAAAGAAATACAATTTCTAGGTCTTCCTGGCCAAAATCTCCAAATTCCACTTTTAAATACACATTTAAAAAAGATTTAAATGACAAGGTCGAAGAAAAATTGTTGAAATAGGTGTTTTGGAGCTTACCCAAGAGTAGAAAAGGAAAAAATTGGTCAAAAGCTCAAAACCCCAAACTCCACTGCTCATAATGGTTAAAAGGGGCAAAAAGGGGTATTTGAATATATCAGGCGCTCAAAATGGTGAAAAAAGGATAAAAAAAGGGTATTTAAATATACCAGCCGCCGCTAAAGCAGACAGTGTACAGCTTTAGCAGTCTGTACTAAAGTGCCCAGATGCCGCTAAAGTGGTATCCATGCTAGGGTGACAGTCTGCTAAATCGGACCTTGGATCGCTTTAGCGGTGAGCGTAAAGCTCCCAAGTTACCGCTTTAGCGGTACTTGCTAGGTGGAAAGGCCTTTTTAATGCCAAAGGATCGCTAAAGCTCCCTTCACTAAAGCACCCAAAGTATCACTTTTTTTGTCACACCAACAGCTGTTTACCAACTGGAGACTTGGAGAATAGTCTACGCAGACCCATTGGGATTCATATGGAATCTCAAGAACATAAAAGGACTATGCTACCCTTTTAAATTTGATTCTCCAGACTCAATAGTGATATCTAATATTTAAAAAGGTGCTGTTTTCAAAATGTTTACCCTCGAAACCTTATTTCACATTATTCCAAACCAAGGGTAGAGATGATATATAAAAACCATAAAACCAAATTAACTACGTTACCACCCTAAAATTGATGTTTCAGACCTGCTGGAATAGCCTATTTTGCCATCCGACGCATAGATCAATGAATATTTACTGAAGGTAACTATAATACTTTTCAAGTAATCAAAAACCTCAATTTCATATGTTTCACATCAAAATGCATTAGGAACCTTTCCAAACATCCATACACTCCAAAAATACAACAAAGCAACCATGGGGAGGGGTAAAATGGCCAAATCACACAGAAATGAATATTTTAGAAAAGTCACCAAAAATGAAGTCATTACATTATCGACAACTAAAAATCTAGTTTGTCCTCGAACTAAAGGTATGGGAAGTACCCAAACCAGAGAAAACCTAAGGTTAACTACTACCCATATCAAACTCGACATCCCAAGTAGCCTCATCTACATGTCGATGACTCCACTAGAACTTAACAATTGAAATATCTCTAGAATGCAACTGTCTAATATCCTTGTCTAAAATAGAGATGGGATCCTCAACAAAAGACAACCTCTTATATAACAAAACTAAATCTAGCCAAATGACATGAGACTCATTCAAAATATTACGTCGACGTATGGAAAAATGAAAAACTAGGTTAATAATTGATAAATCTAGGGGCAAAGCCAACTCATAAGCCACATTACAAATAGTCTGAAGGATCTCAAAAGGTCCCATATACCTAGGGCTAAGATTAAAACTCTTACCAATCCTCAACACGCCCTTCATGGTTAACATACGAAGGAAGACACTATCACTAATATTGAAATTCATGGCATAAAGCCTATGATCTGCATAACAATTCTACCTACTCTAAAGTTGCTCGAGGTCTATGATGAATGACCCAAACTCTATCCGACGACTCACAAAGTAATTTTGTACTTTGAGGTTTGATCTTAGAGACATCAAACCAACCATCTTGAGAGAGACAATGACTTTCATACAAAGCTGTGATAGGAGCCATCTCAATAATAGAACGATAGATATTATTATATGAAAACTCTACCAAGGATAGGTGTTGCTCCCGCTAGCCTGCATAGTCTATCACACAAGTGCGGAGCATATCCTCAAAAACCTGAATAGTCTGCTCTAACTAATCATCGATCTAGGAGGGAAATGTTATGGTAAGATCAATCGGGTACCCAACTCCAATTGAAAAGCTTTCTAAAAGTAAGATATGAATAGTGAACCTTGATATGACATGATAGACACTAGCACACCATGAAGATAAATTATCTTATGAATATAGATATGGGCCAACCTCTTAGCACTAAAAAATCTAAATCATAATAAAATTATTAGATTTGGTCAATCAATCCATGATTACCCAAATACTATCAGAAGAATGAGAAGTATGAGAAAATCCAGTCACAAAGTCCATAGTGATCAACTCCCATTTCCACTTGGGAATGGGTAACCTCTGACGCAAACTACTAGGCCTTAAATGCTCGATGTCACTTACTAGCAATATAGGTAACAAGATACAAATTCTACTACATCTTTTATCATACCACCCTATCAGTAGTGATGTCTCAAATCGTGATACATTGTAGTCACCCCTGGATAGATGGAATACCTGGAACAATGAGCCTCCTCTAAACTCAATCTGATCCAATCACCCATTCTAGGCACACAAACTCGACCACCAATCTTAAAAAATCCATATTAATTAAGTGAGACATACTTAATCTCTCCACTCAACACCTTATCCCAAATAGCTCTCAATCCAATATCATCAAAGTGATGTGACAAAATCTTCTCTATCAAGAAAGACCCAGTTTAAACTACTGACAAAACACATCTAGGCATCAAAATATCAAGCCTAACCATTTGGTTAGCCAAAGACTAAAACTCTAGGTCCAAAGGCCTTTTTTGTGGTAAAATTGAGACAAGTAGCTATGCTAGTCAACTTCTGGCTTAACACATCTGTAACCACATTAGCCTTACACGAATGATAAAGAATAGTCAGGTCATAATCCTTAGGAAACTCAAGCCAACAATGCTGCCTTATAATAAGATATCACTAGGTGAAGAAACACTAAAGGCTACAATGCTGAGAAAATCTCACAATGGGCCCCATACAACTAGTTCATCAATAACTTTAAAGAAATATTAACTACGCACAACTCTAAATCATGGGTTGGGTAATTTCTCCCATAGGGCTTCAACTGATGAGAAACATACACAATCATCTTACCCTCCTATCAACACAACACCTAACCCAACACTAAAAGTATTACAAAAGAGAGTAAAACTCACACCCTCCTTAGGCAAAGTTTATATAGAAGCTGATGTCCAAATCCTTAAGCTTTTGAATGCTCGGCTCACAAAAATTAGACCACTAAAAGGAAATCTTCTTTGGATTCAACTTGATCAATAGAGCTATAATAGATTAAAAACCCTTAACCAAATGCCAATAGTAGCCTGCTAAACCAACCAAACTCTGAATCTCGGCATGAGAATAGGCCTGGACCAATCACAAACCACTATAATCTTGGCTAGATCAACCATAATATATTCCTTGGTCATAAATAACCTAATAAAGGGATGGACTCCAAACAAAACTCAAACTTATTGAACTTTGATTACAACTTCTCATTCTATATTCTTTGAAGAATAATCAGTAAATGTTCCTTATGGACAGCCTCACTCTTGGAATAAGCCAGAATATCATTAGTAAAAACAATGAAAAAAGAGTCAAGATACAGTCGACATACTAAGTTCATCAACTCCATGAATGAGGCTGGGCCATTGGTCAATCCAAAGGACATGACCAAGAAATCATAATGACTATACCGAAGTCTGAAAAGCTATCTTTGGAATATATGAAGCTGTAATACTTAACTGCTGATAACCTAACCATAAATCAATCTTAAAAAACACTAAATCACCCTTAAGCTGATCAAACAAATTATCAATATAAGGATGTGGATATGTATTCTTAACTACCACCTTGTTCAACTATTGATAATCTATACACTTACACATATACCCATACATTTTCTTCCCAAACAAGATGGACACACCCTAAGGTGATACACTAGGTTATATAAATCCCTTATCTACTAACTCCTATAGCTGATCCTTTAATTCCTTTAACTTTGATAGGGTCATCCTATAAAGAGGAATCAAAATAGGCTTGGTGCCTGGCTCAACATCAATAGAAAATTTAATATCACAATATGGAGGAATACCAGGCAAATCCATGGGGAAAATATCCATGAACTTACAAACAACATGAACAACGTCCAAAGAAAGAGGCAAAGTAACACTAGTATTACAAATTTGAGCCAAATAAGATGGATATTCCCTTTCAACTAAATGACAAGCCTGAAGAAAACAAATAACTCTCTTAGGTCCTAATTGAAGAACACCCTTCCAAGCTATCCGTGGTACACCCAGCAAAGCTAAATTCATAGTCTTAGCATAAAAATATAGGACAACATACTAAAGAGACAAAAAGTCCATACCCAAGATTACATTAAATTCTACCATATATAATACAATTAGATCTAGCCATATCTCACGCCCAGCAAAATTCACAACACAAGACTGGTACATCTGATCTACCACTAAAGAGTTTCCTATAGGGGTAGACATACGAATAGGTACTTAAAGAGGCTCAAAAGTAGAATCAAAACCTAAAGAAAATGATATAAACATATGAGACAAAGTCAACCATGAATCAAATAACACAAATGCAGATCAAAAACAAATAAGAGTGATACTTGTAATGATGGCATCAAAGGCCTCTGTCTCTGTTATAGAAAGTATAGCATAGCACCGACCACACCCACCACCTAACCAAGTAGACTCGTGAGCACCACTATAGGCACCACTATTTATACCTCTCATACCGCTAGTAGAATCTCTACCTCTTATGGATAATATAGGGGTAGCTCTAAAAATATGGTATGGGCAGTCCTTGGAAATGTGGCCTATCTCATCACACAGATAGCAAACCCTACGACCCTGCTCAACGAAAAAGGGTATGATTAAACTAGAGAGACTATCTGAAATTGCCAAACCAGAAGACCTACTACCTGAACTCTGTAAGGCTTTCTACATAGGTGTACTATGATAATCGCAAAAGCCTCTAGAATCTCTACCTTAAGAGATGTGATCTTTGAGGTTTCCCAAATGGAGCACCTTTTTGGCACCTCCCTAAGATGCTCTAATAATGGACTTATTTATCTTTGCATGATCCATTAAACTTTGAAATAATGCTCCATACACTAATATCTGAGTCTTGGCAAGCTGAAGAGAAACATCTGATTGAACCCTTGGGGGTTGCACCACACAGTAAGGGACTAAGTCCTTAATGGTAAATCATGGGCAGTTAAATAATAGAGTACAAGAAAACTAAAGACAGTGCAGAAAAAATAAATTCGTAAGGATTTTTATATGGAAACCCTGGAAGGGGAAAACCATGTATTGCCCTCACAACCACTAAAGAAATCCACTATAATCAACCTTCTAATTACACTCTAGATTTTAGTCTACCTTTAGGCATCTTGCACTAGTAGAAACTCTACTACAAGCTCATCTTGGTAAATCTACTAGGGACTCCTTCTACAATAATTAAATCTAATCAGCTCCAAACTCAGGAAACTTTACCTAAGAAACTCTCTCAACAAATAAAAGAACTACTCTTATAACATGAGTAGGTCATTTACAAATAAACACTAGAAAACAGTTACTCACTCTTTAAGCATATTATAAAGATAAGAATCTGTGAAATATTTGAGCAATCTTGAAATGGAGTTTTTGCTGCCTTACGTTTCTTTTTAATTTTTAGAAAAACTATTTGATGAAGAGTTGTCTCTTCCCTTTTATAGCTGAGAAATGATTAGGGCTTAAATATCCTTGGAATAGTTGTCCAAGTTAGTACAAAATAACACCTAAAAGTTTGTTACACAAGAGGACAAAACTATCCAGATAACATGTGCTAGTTGTATGCTACCTTGCATGTCTAAAGATCTAGTCCCTTTCAGTTCAGCTGTTCATCATCAAACCTATATATAGAAAATTTCCCCCTTATTGATAATGACAAACCAAACCATAAAATTTGAGAGTCAGTGTACATTTATCATATTTAGTCAGTGTGATTACCACCTGAAGATGAATGTTCCCCCTATCATCATGCATTCTCTTTTGCCATGCAACACATGGACCTAGTCCCTTGTTGTGATTTGCAATAAAAACTTTTCTTTATCCTGTCATTATGCCATATCATTCACTTAGCAAATCACTTACTTCCCCTATCATCATGCACTTTCACTTTCTTCATTTGCTCACTTCATCCTGTCAATAGGACTCTCTTCATACTTAGCACATCACTTACTTCCTTCCAATATGCCTGATACCTAGTACTTACTATATAAACTCAGTATTCCTTATTTTGGCATTATTAAAAAGTAAGAAATGTCAACCATGAGTAAATTAAGCACAAATTAGTTAACTCATGGCCACCAGGGCAACACTAACATAAAGAATAGCTTTGCAATATAAAGAGAACAATTATAACACACAAAACAAAGATTCATTCATTAATAATGGTTAGTACCAGTATTTTAAGATAAAATAATCACCCTAAAAATAGTTGTATTTTAAAGCCATTATGAGAACCATTATATAAAACTGACATAAGGTTGATAAGGGAATGAGGATAACAAGGTTCAAGTAGAGAGAGTCTTAGGTGAAAGGACTTAAGAAGTATCTCTATTCCTATATTTTCAGAAACGTGAGTATCCAAAAACTTTATGGTAAGGTCCTTCACATAAAAATTTAGTTCAGCTATTCTTTCCTTGACTTTTGCATTTTCAGCTGTAAGTTCATCAGTGGCACCTGGTCCCTCAGAGGACAACTTCTGATTCTGCAATTTTAAGTGCACTAATTCAACATCTTTGTCTATCAACTTTGATCTTTAAATCCTTCATTTTCAATCCCCACTCCTTTTGAATAGCTAGCAACTCAGATTCTTGAGACTCTAGTCTATCTTTACTCTTCTATGTATTCATTCTTCATAAGTATTGTCAGATTGAATATCAGCTTGGTTGTTCCAGGTGTACCCTTTGTCCTAATAACCCCAAAGTGATTGAATACTTTGTTAAAGAAGTATACTTCTGGCATTCCATGTTTTCTTTCCTTCTCACATATCCTTAATTCAAAAGTTCTTCCTGAGAGAACCTTTTGAGTCATCAACATTTTATTCCTTCTTTAACTACCCACATCCTTCATATCTTTCTTTGATTTCTTTACTTACCTCTTCCCTTTTAATCATAACTTTTCTCTTCTTAAGACTAGGTCCCTCACAGGCTTTTTTCTCTTTTCACAATAATGTGTTTCTATGTCATTTTAGCATGGTTACCAGACTTTGACTTAGAGAACCTACGGAGAAGTTTTTTTATGGATTTGCTTGCTAAAGGATCAAGGTATTTGATGAGGGTATATTTAATTTATTTTTTAAGTAAAAGATAATGATAAGGATCAGTTTGGTTTAGAGGAGGCAAAGAGTGATGAGTTGAGACTAAGAATGGGAAATAATCTGATTAAGCAATTTGAAGAAGTGACTGTTGTCCTTAAAAGATATTTCTTTTAGAAGGACATGTCTGGTTTTTAATAAGAGTGACTCTTTATTTTGCAAAAGAATTGACAACTTTATTGAGAGAAAAAAAACGCATGGCTTTCTATACAATATTTTATGATTATTAAAGCATACTATAGTGGCACTAACATGAGAGATAAGACCATGTCCCTTCTTTTATTTGAGCTAAGCTTCAAATTTATGCAAGTCAAAATTGTCCATTTTCAGAGCTGTTCCCATGGGTGTATACCTGCAAGGATATGGTACTGAGTTAGACTACTGTGCACCTATTTTATCAAGGATACCTGTCACCTTATCACAACCAATTTCTATAAAGATACATTGATTCACATAATAGGTTAGGTTACTTCGATCAATCCTGTTTTATCTTTATGGCTCTGCACAACCTTCTTTTTTCATAACCTATTATTGATGTAGGTTGAGGTAGGAGCAGGTCCTATACTTGACTAAATTTAGGCTATTGAAGCTTTTCTTTCTGTGGTGAATTTCCTAGGGACTAGGTCCTTGACACTCATGACTTATCTACATTTTTCATCCTCTTCCTTATCTATTTTAGCACCATCAAAGATCAATAATTTTCCAAACTAATCAAGAACTACATGCACTCCTTTTATCTACCTAAATAATTCCTTTTCCATTCATTCTCTAGTGCTTTTTTATTTATCAAATCTGAAGGTCATTCTAGGGTTTCCTTTTGAACACAAGCTTCACACACCTCCTTTTTGAATATTAGATCTTATAATCAAAGGACTAGGTCCTTGAACTCATATTTTCATAATAAGATACCTTCACCTGAAGTGTATTGAGTGAGAGAACATAGTCAGACCTTTCATCATTTAGATTTAATCCCCTTCTCATTCCTAGAATCATGATCATTTTTTTAGATTTTGGAACCCAATTAAGTATGAGTTCCCAGTAGTAGGACAATTGAGTGATCAAATTCTTATTAGTCCACCTAGGCAGGGATAACTTCCTCTTCACTCCTTTTTGAGACTCGAAGTCCTTAGGATGTGCACTCTCATGATATTCCTTAATTTTGCCTTAACCCAGTGCTGACATCTTTCTTCCATATGTATATCTCTTCCATAGTGCGTACATAAGAGATTGTTCCTTTTACTTTTATTATTATAAGCAACCTTTCATTTGGACTCACTGGGTAGGAATTTTCCTTGGTAGCCTAGTTCTTTACAATCATTAACACTTTGACTAGTCAAGTCAGAAAGGATTGGTGAGGAAATAGTCCACTTAAGAGAGTTTTTCAATTCTTCTTTTAGGCGGACCATTTCTCTCTCTAATTTTCATTCCTGTGAAGTGCTGACATAAAGTTATTTTGTGATGCTTTCAATTTCTCATCAAGATAAATATCAAGCCTTGAGGATTCCTTCTTTCCTTTACCATTAACACTATTTACTTTCTTCACATTACCCATTAGACTCAAATTTTTAGAGTTCACTTTGTGAACAACTCTTTAGTTTTAGAAATTTTAAGAGTTAAGCAATCAACTCATGCTCTTGGTTCTCTACTTTTTCTTCTAAGGCATTCTTTTCAGTATTTATTTCACATACAAAGTCGGTCAACACACTTGAAAGCATTTTTATCTTCCTAGTAGCGTAATTATCTAGATTATTATTAATGTTGAATAAGGTTACCTTCTTTGATTTTACATCTTCTGTGTCTGCATTGAGTGCAAACAAGGATCATAGATATTTGGACCTTCTTCCACTGCTAGCATAGAGACATCTCCAGTCTTCTCCCCATCACCTGAATTACTGGAAGAATCTCTCCATACTGTCAGAGCTTGCTTTACTGCGTAATCATCTGCCACCTTCCTTCTTTAATTGTCAAGGACCTAGTCCCTGATCTTTCCTTGGTCACCTGTAGCCTTGAGGTAATCTTGATGATTTATTTTGTGCATGGGATAGTCCTTGATGAAATTCTCAGGACTTTCACATTTATAATGACACCTTTTCTGCTGCTACTTTTATTTCTTTGGAACTGGACACCTTTCCCAATAAATCTAACAATTCTTTTCTCTAAATAAGAAACATCAATGTCTTCTTCTTTTGAACCTGAGTTTGAGGCTTTTAGTGTTAAAGATTTTTCCCTTTTTCCGTCACTCTTTTCCATCCCTTGCTATTTCTTGAGCTTATGGGTTTTTATGTTTCCAATTAGTTCATCCATGGTGAGGGTTTTTAGGTTTCTAACTTTCGTAATGGCATTCACCTTGCTTTCCCATAACTTGGGAAGAACCCCAAGATTTTTTTTCACTTGGTTGTACAAGGGAATCACTTCACCTAAGCAATGAATCTTATTTGTTACAGAAGTTAACCTTGTATGCATTTTTTTAATTATTTCTCCTTCCTTCATGGTAAAGGTTCATACTGAGTAGCAGCATGTCTACTTTTGAATCCTTTACATAAATGGTGCCTTCATGACTAGTCCTCAAGCAATCCTAGATCTCCTTAGCATTTTCATAAGATAAGATCCTATTGTATTCATTACGATCTATGTCACATACTAATAGTTTCTTGGCCTTGTAATTCTTTTCAATCTTTTTTCTATCTTCATCATTGTACTCTATCCTACTTTTAACTACCATTCTTGTAACCTCTCCTTGTTTGACTTCTTTAATAGGAACATGAGGACCATTAAGAATTATGTCCATCAGCGCACTATTATTAGCCATAATGAAGTTGAACATCCTTGTTTTCCACCATCCATAGCACTGCCCATTGAATCTTGGTGGTCTAGTGGTAGATTGCCCTACTTCTAAATTAGGTAGAGCAGTCATGCTAGCCAAGACACTCTATTTGTGAACCTTATGGAGTGAAACTATCTCTGATACCAATTGATAGAACCCTTAGGGGTTTCACCACATAGTGAGGAACAGTTCCCTCAAGGTCGGTCATAAACAATCAAATAATAGAGTGCAGGAAAACTAAAGACTGTGTTAAAAAAGTAAATGCACAAGGATTTTTACGTGGAAACCCAGAAAGGGAAAAACCACGGCTTTCTCTAAAAAGCACCAAGGAAATCCACTATAATCAACCTCTTGATTATAGCCTAGATTTCATCCTACCTCTAGTATCCTTGTGCTAGTAACAACTCTACTACAAGCTCATCTTGGTAGAGTTACAAGCTCATCTTGGTAACTCTACCAAGGAGTCTCTCTATACTGATTAACTCTATTCAGCTTCAAGCTTAGGAAACTCTACCTTAGAAACTCTCTCAACAAACAAAACACTACTATTAATACATGTGTAGTTCATTTACAAATCAACACTCAAGAACACACACTCACTCTTTAAGAATATTACAAACATAAGAATATGAGTAATGTTTGAACAATCTTGAAATGGAGTTTTTGCTGCAACCCTTTTCTTTTTGATTTTTGCAAAAACTATTTGATGAAAAGGAGTCTCTTTCCTTTTATAGTTAGTGATGATTAGGGCTGAAATACCATTGGACTAGCTGTCCAAGTTATTACAAAATAGCACATACAAGTTTGTTACGGAAGAGGACAATGCTGTGTAGATGACGTGTGCCAGTCGTATTGTACCTTACACATACAAGGACCTAGTCCCTTGCAGTTTAGCTGCTCATTATTGAAACTTTACATAGCAACATCCAACCATTTTATGAACTTATGAATCTTCTCAGAATTGATGGAAATACTGGCATAAGAATATCTAGACAACACATAGAATCATGCCTCATAACTCACAATAGTCTTGGAGCCCTTCTCCAAGCGATCAAACTTATTTCTCATCTGATCCTTTAAACTGAAAGGCTCAAAACTGTCCAAAGAGGCCTCTGTAAATAAATCCTAAGTCATATCTAGCAAATTAAAAGGTCGATAACCAATAAGTGACCTCCACCAATCCTTGGCTAAATCTCTCAATTGGTAAGTAGTAGAGGCAACCCCATACGAACTAGAGCAAACCAAGGTTATGCAATTTCTCTTGACAATCCATCAAGAACTCATAGGTATCCTAGCCTAGAACACCATTAAACTTAGAAGGACCCAAACGAGTAAATCTCTTATACCTTTTCTGATCCCCAAAAGAAATAGCAGTACTCACAATAATAATAGGCATAGTAAATCTGGCTGGTCGAGAACCCATCTGAGGAGGCATAATTAAAGAAGGCTGAACTCCAGATCTTAAAAACGCCATGCTCAGATATAGACGTTGAAGGAGGAGCTATACTCGGAGTTTGTGGAGTACCATAAGCAGATACTGATACAATAAGAGGATTTATGCTCAAAACTGGAGGAATAACATAAGCATAATTTGGCCCAAATTGAGGCATAACACTCTGAGCTGGAGAAACACCAGGTGCACATAAAGAAGCACTCTTCAAATATGTTAGAAAAACCAGTAACCCCTCTAAGAATGGGGTAGAATCACCATAATTACTAATATATCCTGCGAATTCACTAGGTATCATTATAACATCAATACCTCTTCCGAATCCAATGAGCATCATCATAACATGAATACCACTTTTGAATTCAATTGGCATCATCATATCATCAATATATCCTCCGGTCTTGCTGGGCATCAACATAACATCAATCTATCCTCCGGCCTTGCCGGGCATCAACATAACATCAATATATCCCCTAGCCTTGCCGGGCACTAATATATCATCAGTATGCCCTCTGAATGTACCGATATTATAATATTATCGATATATCCTCCATATTTACCGAGTATCATAATATCATCAATATATCTTTCTGATGTACCGGGCCTCATAATATTATTAATATTCACCATAGCATAAATATTTACGCAAGCAATAATATATATATGTATGTATGTGTATAGCCAAATCAATATCAAGTATATGCCCCACAAAAAATAGAGTGTAAGAAAAGTAAGGAAAGGCATAACATGGTACCTCACCATTTATCATCAATACTTTATAATGGTAAGTGCAAGAACATACAAATTCATATGTATGAAAACTCAATATATTACCGGCTTGACATGAATATTAGAATGGTCAATCCCAAGCCATGGTCATATTTTCTAGAATCTCCTTTATTAGGCATAATTCATAATACTAGCAAAAGGGGTTCTGTGACATAAACATAAGTTTATTCATTATACTTGAGCACAATATGAGTAATGGCATAATTAAAGATTCATATAATAAACCAACTGAATCTAAGTGATAGCATAACCATAGGTTCAGCTTAAAATACTTTCCAATGCTATCCAAGTAATGATAATAGGATATTCAATTGTGTATGCACATTATTTCCAACATAAACATCAAGAATAACCTACTTACCAGGTTTAGCCACCATATTACCGTAGCATAATCTAGACGTTTATCAAGTGTCTAGGTCACTAATGGAGTTACGTAGTTCAAGATTAAGGTTTTGTTCAAGTTTCACTTCTAATATTCCAAAATATCTTGTTCAAGTCTAACTTCTACCTTGAATTAGGCTAAGTTATCTAAATCATATCTCAAAGGTTTATCAACCCACACTAGTTTAATAGGACAATTCTTCCTTAAGTATTACTCTTAAGTAATCCAAGAACTTAAAGTCAATTTATAACTTTACAAACTAGACCAACTCACTAATAAGGTGAATGAATAAAGTCACTACCATCTAATTAGAGCAACTAGAGAATTCTTATGCTATTCATGAGACAACAAGTCCAACTAGCCAAGGTTCTAGACTAAGGGTCAAATATCACACTTAATAAGTTCAACAGCCTAAATGTC
The DNA here is from genome assembly GCF_002878395.1 of Capsicum annuum. NCBI lineage: Eukaryota > Viridiplantae > Streptophyta > Magnoliopsida > Solanales > Solanaceae > Capsicum > Capsicum annuum. The sequence goes on from NC_061122.1 coordinate 169,619,805, forward strand.
TCAACTAATCCCAAGCATTACTATCTAACATTTTGATATCTAAGACATCACCCAATATTATCAAGATATCACAATTATACCACAATAAACCTCAATCTAAATACATGCAAGCCTAAACTACCTTGAGTTCAAATATCTCACAAACCAAAAACCTTCGCTATCCCTTTTCTCAAAGCTTCTTCCACGAGCCAAGCTATTAACAACATAATCTATGTGGTATTATGAGAATAACAACATCCATATTGCACCTTTGTGTTTTTCCTCTAAAATGATACCAAAAAACCTAAGTGGGTCCCATATATGGAAAATAGGGTTCCGAGACCAATGGATCATTCAAATATCATTAGGGAGTTATAATCCTAAAGAAATTTGTGAAAACAACCACATCCAGGGCTAAAAATCAAGACTCAAGCTATTTAGGATTTTGGGTCTATAAATCAAGAATTCAATACCAAAATGGAAAGAATCATACTTTATATTTGATTTTAATTATAAATACACAAGCTATTCAAGCTTCCAATCAACCCACAAGACCCACTTTAAGGATTTTACACTCTATTAGGGTTTAGGGACTCAAAGCAATGAAGGAAATGGCCAATTCTCAGCCAAAAGAGTCTTTAAATCGACCTTGCCTAACTTTTAGGAGGCATGAATGTGCATACATATGACAGCGCCCAAGCGTACACGCAAGTGTACATGGTCTTATCAAGTAGTAAAGTGGCTTTAAGAAATCCCAAGTATCGATCTCTCAAGGACTTCCATTCGCCAGTTATCCAATTCTAGTTTAGCTAATTGAGGAGAGTAAAAAATAGAGTTTAGAATTGTAAATTAAAAATAAACTAAACTAATGCGGAAAAATAATGACTTTGTACAATCAGTGGATAGAAGTCTAGGGTTAAGGCTTACGAATAATAATACTACGTTATTGAACTTCATTCGTTAAATCTCTTATCTTGGTTGTTGATTCGTAGGGTTAATTAAATGATTATGGTCTCCCGACCTCTAACCTTTTACATAATTTGGATATTACAACTACATCATTTAGCGGGAATGCAATAATCCAATTGTCTTAAAGCTATCATCCTATGCGTGAATCAAGTAAGGCTACTAAGTACATCCCTGTCCTAGATGCCAATTCAAATTCCTTATTTTATAAAGAAATAAGAACCATACTTTATTTATTCCCATGTTCTATCTCCCTATTCCCTCTCTTGAGATCAAAAGGTAGACAATTGATGTATTCTAAGGGTGATCATTCCTAAAAATAGTTAAATCAAGAATAAACAAACAACCATAATGATAAGCAATTAAACAAAATTAATTAAAAAAAAAGTAGTCATGATCTTGGTCTTAACCCCAAAAAAGGAGTTTTAGCCTTTAATGGGGATATTCATCATCCAATCCCATGGATAGATGATACAAACCATGAAGAAAATAAATTAAAGAGTGATAAAACATAAAAAGAAGTTTTGGTACCCTCCAATGCTCTAAGATGTCCAAAAATATGTAAAAAAAAAACATGATATAACATGTATTTGGAGTATAGGAGTAAGACCATTCCGTGTTGGATGAGAAAACCTTCAGCTATTGAGCCTAGGAGTGGAGAGCGCGCCGCCCAGGCAATAGCTTTTCTCCAGGCAAGGCTATTCCCTAGTTTGAGTGCCGCTCTAGGAAAGGTGTCGGCTTTATATCACCTTGGTTCACTTTTTTGGTGCCTTATTAACCTTTTGAATTAATTCAAGTGCCAAAATTCCTTAACACTCGCCCTAACTCTCCCTGCACATTCTAGATGTCCAAATTGGCGTCAAGTAGCGTATTGTGCTTTCGTGATCCATTCCAAGACTTTTTAAGTTGTTTACACTTAATTTGAATCTTTTATATCCTTCATATATCATCATATTCCATTCACCAAGTAACTAATAGCATTAAAAACAACAATTTAGAGCTTAAAACAACACAATATCCAAGACAGAGAACTAGAAACACGAGCTAAGCATAGGCTTCATTCACTTTGATTTCTAAATATTGTTTTGACTTTTGTCTTGGTCCAATTGATCCTTGAACATTACCAACAAGTTGTTTTATATATAATTACACTTTAAAACTATTTAAAGCAATTTAAACACAATATAATCCACCAAAATCAATGAGACAAGCACCTAGCTCAAGCTAGTAACACTAGTTTTTCGGGTTGAACTCCAAATGAATCTTTTAGGTATAAACTTGTTAGAAACTCTCTTTAAACATCATAAACACATGATTTAACACTTTTATACACATTTATCTAACTATCAACCCATATAGCACAGTAATCATCCTCAAAATAGGGCTAAAAAGGCTAGAATAGTGACACTACAATGCATAAATACACCCAACACTACCACCCTACACTTAAAGCCTTGTTCATCCTCAAACAACTCTTCACTAAAAACATAATGAGCTGGAGATTCTACCCTTCTACTACATGCAAGACACTCAATCTAGTACTATAATGACTATACGGAATGTAAGTTTCTTCACTATGCATGATACAATCACAATTGAAAGCTTATGAATACTACTGCAAAACATCCTAGCCTTAAGAATTGCCTCACCAAGTTGGAAAACTCATGCTTATAATTCTATCGAGGACATCATACAAATCACCAACATTCATTAAACATGTACCTTCAACAAGAGAGTTACCCATAATCACTCATAATCAAGCAATTCATAATATGATGGGTATAGAAATCAAGTTATATTCACTCTTGCAAAGAATTCACAAGTTACACTAAATGAACCATATGCTTTCCCTTAGTGTAATGCTCTACTAATATTAGAACGTAAAGCTTAGGATTAATCAAGACTTTTTTGAGTTGTAATGTAGGCTAAGAGACAGGTAGGAACTATTTGGGAATAGTAACTAACCTCTCTAAGCACTTTATTACACTACATTATACATTTAAAACCAATCTCCAACAACCAAATTACACTTTTTCATCAACCCATATCTTTTGTTTTTGCCCCATCACTTTTAAGCATTTTCACAAATACATGGTGGGCATATTTGTTATTCCTTCAAGATTCATGTTTTCTCATTTTCAACAACCATGGGAATATTTCTAACACTATGTATATCACTCCCAACCACCACACATCAATTATAAACACCAATAACTCTTACCTTGGGGAATCAATTTCACCTTTTTCTTCCTCGGACAACACCCCACACTTATAGCCTTGTTCGTCCTCGGACAACTATTTACTAAAAACATCATGAGCTGCAGATTCTAAACTTCTACTACATGCAAAACACTCAAGCTATTACTTCAATGACTACACGAAATGCAATTTTCTTCACTATGCATGTTACAATCATAATTGAAAGCTTATGAATACTACTCCAAAACATCCTAGCCTTAAGAATTGACTAACCAAGTTGGCAAAATCATGCTTACAATTCAATCAAATACATCATACAAATCACCCACATTTATTTAACATGTGCCCTCAAAACAAGAGAGTAACCCATGATCACTCAAACTTAGGCAATTCATAATATGATAGGTATAGAAATCAAGTTACACTCATTCTCACAAAGAATTCACAAGTTACACACAATGAAACATATGTTTTCCCTTAGTGTAATGATCTACTAATATTAGAATGTAAAGCTTAGGATCAATTAAGAGTTTTTCGGGTTGTAATGCAGGCTAAGGGATGGGTAAGAACTATTTGGGAATAGTGACCAACCTCTCTAAGAGCTTTAATACACTATATTATACATTTAAAACCAATCTCCAACAATCAAATTACACTTTTTCATCTACCCATATAATTTGTTTTTTCCCTATCTCTTTTAAGCATTTTCACAAACACAAGGTGGGCATATTGTTATTCCTTTAAGAATATATTTTTCTCATTTTCTACAACCATGGAAATATTTCTAACACCATTTATATCACTCCCAACCACCATACATCAATTGTAAACACCAATCACTCTTAACTTGGGACATCAACTTTTTACCTTTTTCTTCTTCAATTTCTCAAACTCCTTTTTTTTCTTTTCAATTAATTTGAAATTAAAGCACTTAGAAGCTTTTTGGATCAAATTATGGTCTATCAAAGAAGGGATTAGGCTACTTATGTGGCTCCCAAAGAAAAAGCTAAAGGATAATTGGGGGTTAACTAGGATAATGCACAAAGGTAGGTCAAAAAGAAAGTATAAAAATGGCTATCAAAAAAATACTTATACCATCTCCTAAACTCAGTCTTTATTTTGCTTTGCACACACACCAGGGAAGTTCTAGACATCACATTCAACATGGACTATACAAAAATCTCACACTCACATGGCACATGCTCAAATCATATAGGATCATCATAGACTCCCAACCAAATAATAACATGAATTCAAATTTAAGCTAGAAGTACAAGAGTCACAAAAATGAGCCTAAGAGTCATTAAAGTAGAAATTCCCTCAATCAACATACTTTTACCAAACAATAAACTTGCACCATGCAATCAAAAATAGCACGAAAAATAATATCTCACTTATTCCTAACCTAGAAAATTTTTAAATTGAGCCAAAAATTGGGAATTTCCCCACCCCACACTTAAAAGTATACTCTATCCCCAAAGTAAATTTAAAAGCAAGAGGTAGATATACTCCCTGAGGCGTCTAGGCCTAGCTAGTAGCATTTTTACAAATAAAGGAGATCTGTGGGACCTCACACTCAGTTTTTACCATGCTCCTAGCTCAGGTTTCTTGTACTCAGACTTCTCATCAACCCGTGACTCAACAAAAAGAAAAACTAAGTGAAATAAACCTAAAAGATAAAAATAAAAAATACCTTAGCTAGGTTTGCCTCCTAAGAAGTGCCTAATTTAGTGTAGCGGCACGACCAATTAACTTTTCCTCTACCTAGAGGATATGAATTTCACCCCTAATATTGCATACATCTTTTTGCCTCGATAATAGGGAGGTGGTATAAAGATTAAGTAACCGAGTAATAGAATTTGCACGGTAAACCACTAGCCTTGAAGTGAGGTGTGTTTTTATGTTGCTTGTCCAATGTAAAATCAAGAATATAGGATTCTTGTTCCTCACCTTCACACTCTTCCACTACTTTAGATAATTCCACAGACAAGACATCATGCAAACATAATGTAGAAAAGTTCTTTGAATGAGGCCCAACCAATACCGCTTTTAGATTTACACTATCAATAACACACTCACTCTCATTCACCTTCTCAATTTTAGTCTCAAGATAAAGATGACAATTGAGTGGCTGTGATTCTGTGTTTTTCTCTGCCTCTGTGGAGATGGTGATGATGGTATTTCCTAAACCACCTTAGTTATTTGTTGAGAATTACCCACAAACATGAATGAATCAAGATTAAAAGGACATATATCTATAGAGTGATATAAATTGCCACAAGACACACACCAACTTGTACTTTTCTACAAAGGTCGGAAATAAGTAGGTCCCCTCTAAATGCTTGGATTAAAATTTGGACAAAAAGCCTCATGGTAGGATCCTCCACAATAATAACATGAATCATCATCCCTTGAAAACCATCTATCCAAGAATGACATCTCAAGAAGAGTGTGAGAAAAATTAAAATAAATAAAAATAAAAGGAAACTAAAAAAAGCAAAAACTATTTACAACTAGATATAGAAAAACAAAAAATAAGATAGTTGCCTAGTTACAGGTCCCCGACAACGGTGCCAAAACCTTGACAGCGCCTTAGCGAACACGCAAGTGTACGTGGTCTTATCAAGTTGGCTTCAAGAAAGCCCAAGCATTGATCTCTCAAGGACTTATGTTCACCGACTATCCAATTCTAGTTTAACCAATTGAGGAGAGTAAAAAATAGAGTTTTAGAATTGTATATTAAATATAAACTAAACTAATTCATAAAAGTAATGACTTTGGACAATCAGTGGATAGAAGCCTAGGGTTAAGGCTTACGAATAAGCATACTACATTATTGAACTTCATTCGTTAAATCGCCTATCTTAGTTGTTGATTCGTAGGGTTAATTGCATGATTATGGTCTCCCAACCTATTACCTTTTACCTTTAGATATTACAACTACATCGTTGAGTGGGATGCAATAATCCAATTAAGTGTTTTAAAGCTATCATCCTACGCGTGAATCAAGTAATCTTTTAAGTACATCCTTATCCTAGATGCTAATTTGAATTCCTTATTTTATAAAGAAATAAGAAACATACTTTATTTATTCTCATGTTCTATCTCCCTATTCCCTCTCCCAAAATCAAAAGATAGATAATTAATGTATTCTAAGGGTGATGATTCCTCAAAATAGTTAAATCAAGAATAAACAAGCGACCATAATGATAAGCAATTTATCGAAATTAATTTAAAAAAAAAGTAGTCATGATCTTGGCCATAACCCCAGAAAATGAGTTTTAGCCTTTAATGGAAATATTCATCATCCAATCCCTTGGATAGATGATACAAATCATAAAGAAACTAAATTAAAGAATGATAAAACCTAAAAAGAAGTTGTGGTAGCCTCCAATGATCCATGATGTCCAAAAGTATGTAAAGAAATGTGATATAACATTTATTTATAATATAGGAGTAATCCTATTCTGTGTTGGACAAGAAAAATTTCAGCTATTGAGCCCAGGAGTGGAGAGGGCGCCGCCCAGGCTATAGCCCTGGTCCAGGCCAAGCTGAGCCCTAGTTTGAGTATCGCTCCAGGCAAGGCTGAGCCTTCACTTCACCTTGGTTTACTAATTTGGGGACTTCTAAACCGTTTGAAGTGATTCCAAAATCCTTAACACGTGCCCTCACTCTCAATGCATATTCCAGGTGACCAAATCACCATGAAGTAGTGTATTGTGCTTCCGTGATCCATTCCAAATCTTTTTAAATTATTTTCACTTGATTTAAAGCTTGTATATCCATCATATACCATCATAATCCATTCACAAATCATCCTATAGAATTAAACAAGACCATACAAATCTTAAAACAACACAACATCCAAGACGGAGAACTAGAAACACGAGCTAAGTATAGGCTTCATTCACTTTGATTTCTAGCTTATTGTTTTGACTCTTGCGTAGATCAAATTGATCATTGAACATGACTAATAAGTTTTTCACTTATAATTACACATAAAAACCATTTTTAACACTTTAAACACAATAGAATCCATTGGAATCAATTAGACAAGCACCTAGCTCAAGCTAGTAACACTAGTTTTTCGGGTTGAACTCCAAATGAATCTTTTAGGTATAAACTTGTTAGAAACTCACTTTAAACATCATAAACACATGATTTAACACTTTTATACACATTTATCTAACTATCAACCCATATAGCACAGTAATCATCCTCAAAATAGGGCTAAAAAGGCTAGAATAGTGACACTACAATGCATAAATACACCCAACACTACCACCCTACACTTAAAGCCTTGTTCATCCTCAAACAACTCTTCACTAAAAACATAATGAGCTGGATATTCTACCCTTCTACTACATGCAAGACACTCAATCTAGTACTATAATGACTTTATGAAATGTAAGTTTCTTCACTATGGATGATACAATCACAATTGAAAGCTTATGAATACTACTCCAAAACATTCTAGCCTTAAGAATTGCCTCACCAAGTTGGAAAACTCATGCTTATAATTCCATCGAGGACATCATACAAATCACCAACATTCATTAAACATGTACCTTCAACAAGAGAGTTACCCATAATCACTCATAATCAAGCAATTCATAATATGATGGGTATAGAAATCAAGTTATATTCACTCTTGCAAAGAATTTACAAGTTACACTAAATGAACCATATGTTTTCCCTTAGTGTAATGCTCTACTAATATTAGAATGTAAAGCTTAGGATTAATCAAGACTTTTTTGAGTTGTAATGTAGTCTAAGAGACAGGTAGGAACTATTTGGGAATAGTAACTAACCTCTCTAAGCACTTTATTACACTACATTATACATTTAAAACCAATCTCCAACAACCAAATTACACTTTTTCATCAACCCATATCTTTTGTTTTTGCCCCATCACTTTTAAGCATTTTCACAAATACATGGTGGGCATATTTGTTATTCCTTCAAGATTCATGTTTTCTCATTTTCAACAACCATGGGAATATTTCTAACACTATGTATATCACTCCCAACCACCACACATCAATTATAAACACCAATAACTCTTACCTTGGGGAATCAATTTCACCTTTTTCTTCTTCAATTTCTCAAAATCCTTTTTTTTTCTTTTCAATTAATTTTTCTTTAAAGCACTTAGAAACTTGTTGGATCAAATTATGGTCTATCAAAAAAGGGATTAGGCTACTTATGCTGCTACCAAAGAAAAGGCTAAAGGCTAATTGAGAGTTAACTTGGATAATGCACAAAGGTAGGTCAAAAAGAAAGTATAAAAATTGCTATAAAAAATACTTATATCATCTTCTAAACTCACACTCTTTATTTTACTTTGCACATGCATCGGGAAAGTTCTAGATATCACATGCTACAATGAATATACAAAAATCTCACACTCACATGGAACATGCTCAACTCATATAGGATCATTATAGACTACCAACCAAACAATAACATGAATTCAAATTTAAGCCATAAGTATAAGAGTCACAAAAATAAGACTAAGAGTCTTAAAAGTAAAAATTCCCTCAATCAACATGCTTTTACCAAAAAAATAACTTGCACCATGCAATCAAAAATAGCACCAACAAGAATATCTCACCTATTCCTAACCTATAAATTTTTTAAATTGAGCTAAAAATTGGGATTTCCCCACCCCATACTTAAAAATCTACTTTGTCCCCAAAGTGAATTTAAAAGCCAGAGATAGAAATACTCCCTAAGGCCTCTAGGCCTAGCTAATAGCATCTTTACACATAAAGAAGATCCGTGGGACCGCACACTCAGTTTTTCCCATGCTCCTTAGCTCAGGTTTCCGTTACTCAGACTTCCCATCAACCTTTGACTTATAATAAAAAAACTATGTGAAATACTAATAACTAAAAATAAAGCATACCTTAGCTTGGGTTGACTCTCAAGAAGTGCCTAATTTAGTGTCGCGGCGCGACCCAATTAACTTTTTCCTCTACCTAGAGGATATGAATTTCACCCCCAATATGGCATCCATTTTTTTTGCCTTGATCATAGGGAGGTGGTACAAAGATTAAGGAATCGAGTAATAGAATTTGCACGATAAACTAATCGGCCTTGAAGTGAGGTGTGTTTTTATGTTACTTGTCCAGTGTAAAATCAAGAATATAGGATTCTTGTTCCTCATCTTCACACTCTTCCACTACTTTAGTTAATTCCACAAACAAGACATCATGCAAACATAATGTAGAAAAGTTCTTTGAATGAGACCCAACCAATCCCACTTTTAGATTTACACTATCAATAACACACTCATACTCATTCACCTTTTCAATTTCAGTCTCAAGATAAAGATGACAACTGAGTGGGTGTAATTCTTGTTTTTTTTGCCTCTGTGGAGAGGTGATGGTGTTATTTCCTGAACCTCCTTAGTTGTTTATTGAGCATTTCCCACAAATATGATAGAATCAGGATTAAAAGGATATATCTACAGAGTGATATAAATTGCCACAAGCCACACACCAACTTGTAGTCTCCTATAAATGTCGGAAACAAGCAGGTTCCCTCTAAATACTTGGATTAAAATTTGGACAAAAAGCCATATGGTGGGATCCTGCAATATAATGACAAGAATCATCCTCCCTCAAAAACCATCTATCCAAGATTGACATCTCAAGAAGAGTGTGAGAAAAATAGAAATAAAGAAAAATAACAGGAAACTAAAATAAACAAAAAATATTTACAACTTAATATATAAAAACTAAAAATAAGATAGTTTCCTAGTTTCAAGTCTCTGGCAACGGCGCCAAAAACTTGACAGTGACCAAGCATACACACAAGTTACGTGGTCTTATCGAATAGTAAAGTGGATTAAAAAAAGCTCAATTATCGATCTCTCATGGACTTGCATTCACCTACTATCCAATTATTGTTTAACCAATTGAGGAGAGTGAAAAAGAGTTATAGAATTGTAAATTAAAAATAAACTAAAATAATGCGGAGAAGTAATGACTTTGGATAGTTAGTGGATAGAAGCCCAGGGTTAAGGCTTACAAACAATCATACTACATTATTCAACTTCATTCGTTAAATCTCTTATCTTGGTTGTTGATTCATATGGTTAATTACATGATTATGGTCTCCCGACCTCTAACCTTTCACCTAATTTAGATATTACAACTACATCATTTAGAGGGATGCAATAATCCAATTGAGTGTTTTAAAGCTATCATCCTACACATGAATCAAGTAAGGCTTGTAAGTACATTCCTGTCCTAGATGAAAATTTGAATTCCTTATTTTATAAAGAAATAAGAACCATACTTTATTTATTCCCATGTTCTATCTCCCTATTCCCTCTCCCGAGATCAAAAGGTAGACAATTGATGTATTCTAAGGGTGACCATTCCTCAAAATAGTTAAATCAAGAATAAATAAACAACCATAATGATAAGCAATTAAACAAAATTAATTAAAAAAAGAGTATTCATGTTCTTGGCCTTAACCCTTGAAAAGATGTTTTAGCATTTAATGGAAATATTCATCATCCAATCCCTTGGATAGATGATACAAAACATGAAGAAACTAAATTAAAGAATGATAAACCCTAAAAAGAAGTTGTGGTAGATTCTAATTCTCCAAGATGTCCCAAGGTATGTAAAAAGCATGATATAACATGTATTTATAGTATAGTGGAAAGGGCGCCGCCCAGGCTATAACCCCGCTCCAGGCAAGACTGTGCCCTGGTTTGAGTGCCTCTCCAGGAAAGGCATCACCTCTAAATCACATTGGTTCACTTTCTTGGTGCCTTATGAACCGTTTGAAGTGATGTATGTACCAAAACTCCTTTACACTGCCCTAACTCTCCCTGGATATTCTAGGTGCCCAAATTATCATCAAGTAGTGTATTGACCTTCCGTGATCCATTCCAGGCCTTTTTGAGTTGTTTCCAATTGATTTGAAGCTTGTATATCCTTCATATATCATCATAATACATTCACCCAGCATCCTATAGCATTAAACACAACATCCAAGATGGAGAACTAGAAACACGAGCTAAGCATAGGCTTCATTCACTTTGATTTTTAACTTATTGTTTTGACTCTTATCTTGATCCAATTGATCCTTGAACATTACCAACAAGTTTTTTCACATATTATTACACATAAAAATCATTTGGAACACTTTAAACACAATATAATCTACCAGAATCAACTAGACAAGGACCTAGCTCAAGCTAGTAACACTAGTTTTCCGGGTTGAACTCTAAATAAATATTTTAGGTACAAACTTGTTTGAAACTCAATTTAAGCATCATAAACACATGCTTTAACACTTTGATACACATTTATATCATTATCAACCCATATAGCACACGAATCATCCTCAAAACAAGGCTAACAAGGTTAGAATAGTGACACTAGAATGCATAAATACACCCAACATCAACACGCTACGTTGCGATCATGACCATCACAATTTCACTCAACCCAATGCAATCGCGGTATCTTCATCCATGAAAGATGATAACTGAAACATGGAATTTGATTCAAAGCTTCATCCAATGCCTCGAGATGCATCTAGAATCTAATATAAGCAAATGAGATATGCAATCTTATAGATTTTGATGTTCCAGATATGTTGGCAAAGTTGGATTTTGTATCTGATGTCATTTTACTAAAGTTTTTGCTCAGTGGTCATGGGAAACTAATGAAGAATTTTAAATGGGGAAATGGTTCTAACAACAAAACGAGCCACCAAGTAACTAAACTATCAGTTCCAGGAAGTCATAAATAAATTGGGTAGCTATAGGAAAAACTCTATTAGTAGAAATAAATGGGAATATGAGAAATTTCATGAAAGATCATTACAATATCCACTACTAAGGAACTTTCATCCACGCAAGTTAAAGACAAGGAAAATACTTGAAGTCTATGGTTGGCATAGTCTTTCTTCCTACTCTAGTTTGTTCTTAACGTATCCAGAATCATCCTGACTCTATCAAATAAGTACTGAAGAAAATTCGTACCACAAGGTCACACCTCAAAAGTCTTAAACCACCCTATCGGAGAACGAAATCTCCTACCATACAAAGCCTCATACGGTTCCATCTCAATACTCGAATGATAGTTGTTGTTATAAGTAAACTCTACCAATGCTAAGTACTGATCCCACTGTCCTCTAAAATCCATTACACAAGATCGGTGCATATCCTTAAGCACCTGAATAGTCTGCTCGAACTGGCCATCTATCTGCAGATGAAAGGTAGTACTCAGATTTACTTGAGTACCTAACTCCACTTAAATGCTATCCAAAATCATAAAGTAAATACCGAACCACGGTCTGATATAATAGAAATAGGAACCCCATGCAAATGAACTATCTCTCAAACATAAATCTGGGCTAACCTCTCAGCACTAAAGGTCATCTAAATAGGAACAAAATATACTGACTTGGTCAAACGATCAACAATTACCCAAATGACATCTTAACCATGGGAAGAACAAGGCAAACCACTAATTAAATCCATAGTAATCCTTTCCCATTTCTACATGGGATAGGGAAATCTCTAAGTCAACCTTCCTAGACACTGATACTCAGCCTTAACATACCGACAACATAGGTAACAAGCCATAATGTCTTCCATATCTTTCTTTGTACCATCCCACCAGTAATGCAGCCTCAAGTATCATTACATCATAGCCGTATCGGGATTAATGGAGTATCTAAAACTATGACACTTATGAAGAAATGACTATATCAAGTCGTCAAGCCGAGGAACATAAATATAACCCTAAAACCTTAAAATAAACTCAGAATCAATAGTTTATCTCCTAGACTCAACACTACTCATCTTATCACAGAGAAAACACAACTTGGTATCCTTATACCAACGATTAAGAATCTGCTCAAATAGGGTGGACTCACCTCCACCAAAGCCAAAACCCTCACAGGATTTAAAATATCAAGGCAAACTATCAAATTGGCTAAGGACTGAATATCCCATGCCAAAGGCCTCTAAGAAACTAATATATACTCTAAGCTACACATACTTGATGCCTTGCGACTCAAAGCATCAGCTACCCCATTCGCCTTACCCGAATGATACAAGATTGAAATATCATAGTCCTTTAGCAACTCCATCTACTTACACCGGCAAGCATTAAGCTCACGCTGGGTCAAGAGATGCTGAAGGTTACGATGGTCGATGAAAATCTAAAATTGCACACTATATAAATAATGCCTCTAAATCTTGAGTGTGAAAACTACCACCGCCAACTCCAAATCATGAGTGGGGTAGTTGCGCTCATAAAAAATATTTTGTCTAGAAGCATAAGCAATAATATGACCATTTTGCATCAAAACGCAACGAAGTCCAACACTAGAAGCATTAAAAAATATGGTGAATCCCTCACCTTCAACTGGAAAAGCTAACATTGGAGCTGAAGTGAGGCAATCCTTGAGATTTCCAAAGATTAACTTATACTTCTCAGACCATCGGAAAGGAACTTTCTTCTGAGTTAATCTAGTCATAGCAGCTAAAATAGTAGCAAATCACTCAATAAAGAACTTATAATAACAAGCCAAACCAATGAAACTATGAACCTCAGTCGGATACGTAGGCCTAGCCCAATCACGAATTGCCAAAAATCTTTGCCGAGTCTACTATATTAAACACTTTGGATACCATATTTCCAAGAAATGACACTGACTTGATCCAAAACTCACACTTAGATAACTTGGAAAAAAGTACATGGTCTCTCAAGTTCTGGAGCACAATCCTTAAGTATTGCGCATGGCCCTCTCTACTACTCGAATACACAAGAATATCATTAATGAACGCAATGCAAAAAAGTCTAGGTACAGTATGAACACACAATTCATCAAATCCATAAATATGGCAGGGGAATTAGTCATCCCAAAAAACAACACCAAGAACTCATAATGACCATAACAAGTCCTAAAGGTTGTCTATGGGATATCCTTAACCCGATTCCTCAACTAATCATAATCGAAACTCAATCTATCTTAGAAAACATAATTGCGACCTAAAGCTGGTTGGACAAATTATTAATGCGGGGCATAGGATAATAGTTCTTCTCCATCATCTTGCTAAGCTACCTTTAATTAATACACATATGCATTGAACCATCTTTCTTCTTTACAAATAAAATTGGAGCTCCTCATGGGGACACACTTGATCTAATGAAACCCTTACAAAGAACATCCTCAAGCTTAGAGTTTAACTCCTTAAGTGCAGAAGAAGCCATATGGTAAGGTGCCATAGAAATAGGTCAGGTGCCATACTCAAGGTCAATAGAAAACTCAATCCCATAGTTAGGGAGAATACCAGGCAAGTTTGCAACAAATACATCAGGAAACTCATACAAAATAGGAGCAGAGTCAAGCGATAGACTCTCTACATGACTATCATGTCATAGGTGATATAAGACTTATAGCCCCTCGATATAAGCTTTTATCACAAACATAAGAAATAATCCCTGTCGGCTCATAGATAATCGCTCCCTGCTATACGAATGAGGGTACGCCGGGCATGGCTAAGGTAATGGTCTTCGTAAAACAATCCATGATTGTATGATAGTGGGATAACCAGTCTATATCTAGAATCAATTTTAAATCTAGCATATCCAAAATAATAAGATCAACTAGTGTCAATATCATTAACTATCACAACACATGATCTGAGTACTTGATCTATTACTAAAGAATAACCCATGGGAGTAGACATGCACAATGGAGCAGATAATAAATCACTAGTCAAGTCCAACCATAGTGCATAATAAGTAGATATATAATAATAAGTGGATTCTAGATTAAACAAAACAAGAGCCGACTTGCGGCATAGAAAAATTGTACTGGTCATAACAATATCTAAAGTCTCAGCCTTAGGCCTAGCAGGTACTGTATACAGCTGATCATGCCTTCCACTAAGCTAGGCAACTAACCGACCTCCTATCTTACCTGTCTGAGTACCACCTTAAGTACCCTAGTGACCACCCGTACGACCTTGCAAACCACCTTTAACTAATTGATAAAATACCCTAATAAGAGTAGCATCCTAGGCTAAAACAATCATCGCCCCATGACTAGGGCAATCTTTTGAGAAATAACTAAGAAGACCATAAGTAAAACAAGAATCATAAGAAGAACTAGAACTAACATATTTGGATAAATCAAGGTAACCACCATGCCTAGCACAACTTGCAAATAAAGATCTCAAAGACTGACCACCTCCTTTACTAGGGTGACTACTAGTGCCAAACTGATCTTCATCAATGGTCTGAAGAGCTGTCTAAACTGGGTGACTAGACTAAATTTGAGGTTAAAAATATAGATGTGAAGGATGCCCAACATAAGAAGTACCACCTCTAAACTGGGAACTTCTATGGATCTTACTAAATATACCTTACTATTTGGGCCTCTTATCATGGGCCTCACTATAAATGTACTTCATCTCTCTAGCATGATCATAAACCTCAGTAAAAGTACTACCCGCAATAACTAGACTCTGAGTAGCAATTTGAATAGAAAGTCTCAATATTCTAACAAAGAAACAAACTCTCTTATTCAGTATCTAAAAATAGAAGTGACATGCCTGGCTAACACTGGGGTGGTCTCCAGTCCCAATGGACTTGAGTCATCCAACACGACTAGGTCCTAGTTCAAGTTGTGTCAGCTTGGTATCAGTGCCCTAGGTTCATGATCAATTGGGATTCCACAAAGCCTTATCGAGTAGAGTTTTTTTTAAGGGTGTGTAGCATACCATACTTATAAGGGTGAGGCTACAAGATATTTAGAAATATTTCTCTTTCTTGTGTTTTATTTCAAACTATGGAGTTTATGTCCTAAATTCTTTTCTAATTCCTATTTATTTGCTTTTCAGATCATGCCTCGACTATCTGAAGTTTATAGAAACTTCTCTGTCCAAATTGAGGACAATATTGATGGGACATGCTCTACGCATGGGATTCATACTTGGTCTAGAGGTCCATGTTTTGATTGTTTTAGAGTTTCATTAATTCCTTCTAGTCCATCTTAGATTCTTCAGGATGAAGTGATCAATGCTGAGTTTCGGCAATCCATTCATATGTTAGCATAGTTGGTAGATACTCAGTCTGAGTGTGGTGTTCCAACTACTCCATCTTCTGAGGCCACAAGGGTTGGCCAGTTCATGAGGTTGAACCCTTCAACCTTTACAGGTGTAAACATGGAGGAGGATCCTCAAGGTTTCCTAGATGAAGTAGAAAAGATTTTCCAAGTTAAGTATTCTATGAATATATAGGACGTGGAGTTTGCCACCTACCATCTAAAGTTATGACATCCTAATGTTATGAGAAATGGGAACATTCATGAGGTGATAGTACTGAGTCATCTCTGTGGGAGGATTTTTCTAATTTTTTCTTAGACTGCTTCTTTCCTCAAGAGTTGAGAGAAGCAAAAGTAAAAGAGTTTGTTAATCTGAAGCAACGTAAGATGTCAGTCAACAAGTTTGCATCGAAGTTTCACCAGTTGTCGCGGTATGCTCTGGAGTTTGTTTCTAGTATGAGGGCTAGAATAAGAAAGTTTACTTCATGATTGTCTTATGAGTTAATCCTTAAAATTAAAACTGCCTAATTAATCAAGGTTATGGATATCTCTAGATTGGTCATGTACATGTAGTAGGTAAATAAAGAAAAGACAAAGCAGGTTGAGTTAAGTGAGAGGAAGGGAAAAAATTTCAAATTTTTTGAGCAAGGTGGTGGCTAATAGCAGAGTAGCAGGGATGGTGGTAAGTAGCCCTATAAGAAGTGGGGGTTTAGGTATTACTCGATGGCTAGCGCTCCTATCTAAATCCATCGGGTGATAGGCATTTACATAGTGGTGACAACTTTAGGGCACAAGATGCCTAATCTCGGGCTAGTGGGGCTCAGTCGGATCTATCATATCCTCCTTGTCAATTCTGTGGTTGTTTGTATTGGGGATTCATTGATGAGGGAAGGGATAGGTTCTTTGACTGCGTTCAGCCGGGGAACATGCTTAGAAATTGTCATGTTAGAAGGTTGCCTTTGGGGAAAACAAGGTTCTTGTTGTATCTTCTTCAGCTTCGGCAACAAAGGGTGCACCATCTGACTCTGACACTGGTTAGAACTGTCTTTATGATCTCATTACCCGATATAATTTTGAGGCACCGCCTAATGTCATGAATGGTATGTTCAAACCCTTTTCTTGTGATGTATACTATTTACTTGATTTGGGGTCCACTCTATTTTATATGACCCTATTTGTGGCTGTTCATTTTTGTTTTGGTCCCGAGTGTGTTTCAAACCCTTTTTCTATTTTAACCATGATAGGTGCCTTTATGATTACTAGGAGAGTGTATTGGGGTGTATCTGTTGGTAGTAAAGAAAATTTGGTGGATTTGTTTAAATTAAATATGGTGGATTTTGATATCATATTGGGGATGGATTGGTTTCACTTGTGCTATGCATCTCTAGACTGCTGAACCCATAAGGTTATCATTAAATTTCTAAATGATCTAATTATTGAGTAAGAGGGTGGTTACCTAGCTCCTAAGGGTAAGTTCATATCATATCTTAAAGCTCAGAGATTAATCTCCAAGGGGTTTCTCTATCATCTAGTCTAGGTTAAACGTTCTAACTCGGAAGGTCCTTCTTTGCAATCTATCCCGATGGTAAATAAATTTCCCGAGGTCTTCCCTAATGACTTTCCTAGTGTTCCTATGAATAGGGATATTAAGTTTTCGATTGATTTTGTTCCAAACACTCTTCCAATTTTTATTTCTTCATATAGAATGGCTCCAGCAAAGTTTAAGGAGCTTAAGGAGCAATTAAAGGATATTTTAGATAAGAGTTTCATCTGCCCTCGCATGTCCATTGGGATTCACCGATGTTATTGGTGCATAATAAGGATTATTCCCTTCGAATATGTATTGATTACTGACTGTTGAATATGGTGATGATAAAGAATAAGTATTATCTTTCTAGGATAGATGATTTGTTTGATCGGCTGAAAGGTGCTAAGTATTTCTTTAAGATTGATCTTCGATCTGGGTATCATCAGTTAAAGATTAGGGAGAAGGATATCCCTAAGACTGCTTTTCATACTCGATATGGGTCATTCTGGTTATGTCTTTTGGGTTGACCAATGCCCCGACGACATTTTTGGATTTGATGAATAGGGTCTTCTATCAGTTTCTGGACTTGTTTGTCATTATTTTCATAGACGATAATCTGGTGTGCTCTAAAAGTAAGGTAGATCATGCTGATCACCTCTATTTGGTGTTGTAGTCCTTAAAAGAGTAGCAATTGTACACCAAGTTCTCAAAATATGAATATTGGCTGAATGTTGTCACTTTTTTGGGTCATATCATTTCTAGTTGAAATATCTTGGGTTTTGACCCTTAGAAAATTTCCTGGAAATCCTTTATTCGGACCCAATATGACTTATGGGTACGAATCATAAGCTGGGGTACGAGTGGTATGGTCCTGTCGTATGCTGATCAGTGTTAGTTGGTGGGATGGTTTTTTCACTGGAATGGTTACAACTTAGAGGTATGAGTCGTAAGGTCTTGGTATGAGTCGTATCATGGACTCGAATGGTGGGGAGTGTTTGATCCTCATGGTATTTCATTCAGCCAAGGATACAAGTAATGGGTATGGATCGTATATATTGGTTATGACTTAGTTGCATGAGTCGTATACTAAACAGTGTTTGATCTATGGTTTGAGGTTAGGATACAAGTGGTGGATATCGATCGTATAGGAGGGTACGACTCGTATGGGTTAGTCATATCCCTGTGATGGGTTTTTAAGAGAATTAAGTGGGGGTATCTGGATTTCCCTACTTACCCTAATTAGGACCCATGACTTCTAATACATATAGGAGGTTATTTACCCTATTATTCTATTCATTAATAGTTAGAAACTATTCCTAATCATCAATTAATTCTCTTAAGAGATTTTAGGGCTACTTGCTAGGCTCGTGGATTCTTTTTCTTTTTATGACTTTGTGGCTCAACTATACTTTCTTTCTCTTTCCATTACCCCCCACTTAGGCTTTTGTCCTTAATTTCTATTCTTAAGCTCAAGGAGGATAGGGTTCAAGAGAGAATGAATAGAAGGGTCACGACATATAATATGGTAAGCAAAGAAAAGTCCAAAGGCTCAAAGAGGATGACTAGGGGTAACTTATATGTATTGGTAGGAATTTTAGACTAAGTAGGTTTCCAAAATCACAAGATGTCCTATGATCATTTTACCCACCAAGCACAACTAAAAATTAGTTTTAAAAGACTAATGGGGCGAGTTCTAGATGGTACAAGTACACATGAAATGTAGACAATTAAGCTCATACACACAACATGTGAATATTTTCAAGGGGGGTCAATTGTTCTCCTCACCCAAGACAAGGGTGGAGTATCCCCTATTTTTCCGCAATCAACTTTCGAAGTCAAAGAAAGAGAGAGAATTTTGTCACAAAGTTGCTCACGTCCATGCCTTTGACTTTTTTTTTGCAAAATTTTTTGGACGAAGGGGGTGTTCACTTTTGTACCGGTACTATGCATAATTTCTTAGTCATGGAAACAACCTAAGCTATCGTCTTACATTTTAAACTATAGTATGAGTGAACTTCTATGTGGTTACTAAGATTTCACCAATGGGTGTGAATGCAAATCCCAATCATCGATGCTACAAGTACACAGACTTCCCTTGCATTTATGGTTAGAAACTAAAATCACAAATTAAAAAAAAAAGAACAAAATCTAATCCATAAAGGAGTGGGCACCATCAGAGTGCCCAAATATTACTACCCAAATAAAAGTAAGAATTATCCAAAAGAGCAAAAAGGTACAAAGAATATCAATAATACATACGCAAATCAAATAAATAAGGAGACACCCCCAACTGACAAGGTACCAGTGTCCCTACTGCATAAATAATTAAGGATAAAAGAGATAAGGGTGCTCCCTAAATCCGCATTAAGGGCTTCTATCACTCTCGAACCCTGCATCATCACCATCCTCCTCAAGATCTGACCACTCTGCCGGGGTGTCATCATTACTGTCCACCCAAGAAGTAGGAAGCCTACTTTGGGGTTTCTGAACCATCCATAGACACTTCACCCATTTCCAAATCTTGGTAAAGAATTCATCCCTCCTTTTCTCCCTAGTGATCATCTTTTCATGTGCGCTACGAAGGTCTCAGTGCAATGCTGCCAAACAGGAATAGGCTTCCTCAAGCCAATCTATAGTAGATTTTTGTTTCTTTTAGTCCTCATTTTACTCATCATAATCTGCACGTGACACATATGAGTGATGGGTGGTGGAGGGCTCTCCCAGCCCTTAAGGCAAGCTAGCCACAAGCTCTTTAATGGTTACAATATTAACTCCAAACTCTTCAAGAGGTCCTATGGAGATTGTCCTATAAGGCTCAGGTTCGCTATATGTTGGATCTTCCAAGTTGATCTTTCTTTTCTTTCTTTTGCCCGGTGCTCCCTTTCCTCGAATCCTTAATGGGTAGATGGGGGCACTAGGACACACCCATGTATCACTAGCATACTCTTCCACCCCTGCTCTCTTGCAAAGCTCAGTAATTAGAGAAGGGTAAAAGAGATTCTTACTACCTTGGTTTTTGAAATAATTTATTTCATTGGCCACAAGTTGACCAACATCCAAAGTAATGCCATATAGAATACAAGTAACCATCCAAGCACGCAATTTTGGGACTGCTATCATATGGGTGCAAGGAGACACTCGGCTACATATGATTTGCAACCATATCCAAGCCTTGGAAGTGAAGTCATTCATAGGTATTTTGCTTTTAGTTTTGGTCCATGAGACTTTCTTTCCGAAACATAGCCGTTGTGCCTACCAATTCGCCGATTTACACCCCTTCACTTTGAATTCACTCATATCTTCCTTCTTGAGCCCATAAATCTCATTAATTTGCTTAGCCCCAACTTTCACCGACTTTCCCCGCATCTTAACAATCACATTAAGTGGGTATGAGAAATATATTTCATTGATATTGGCATAAAATTCATGGATCCATTGTTTATTTGCAAGGCATGGATCCGGGGAAAACCACTTCCACCTTTTGGCTTCAAGTTTGTCGTGAAAATCCAGTAGCTTCTTTGGTATATTCTCCAAAAAAATTCCTCTTTCCAAAAGAAACTTTGTCTCTGAAAGATCATTGTAGTAGTGAGTGTGGCACTCGGATGCCATGAATATGATGTGATCAAACTTATCCATAAGGTTGTCCTGAAAGCACTAAAAACATATTATATCTTTCAATGTCATTTTAATCATTAATGTTATGCTAGATTGGTCATTAAAGTTCATTGGACTAGGTTTTTGGGGTAGTAAAGTATTTTTATGTTAGGAACCTGCCCTAGTTATCATGATCACAGATCATAATTGCGGTCTATGACCATGATCGCGACACCTGAGGTTGGTTCTATGTCAGTTCTGCATGTTCAATTCCTCTTAATTCTAGACTACTAGGATGTTTTACAATATGGTTACAACTGAAGGACATGTGAACAATTCTACCGGTGTGTGTGAATGTGCCTTTCAAAAGTAAATATGACTATTGAAATTTCATTTAAGCAATTTATCAAACACAAGGTGTGCATATCACATTTGTCTACCTTTTTTACACACTATTGGGTACTCAAGGTTTCCCCACTTGTGTACACACCTTAATCAAAGCAACCAACACCACAAAAATAATAAGTATGACTATGTAAAGAATAAAAATTACAACTCTAGGCCCTTTCTTAGGCATACACTCAATGGCCTATTTTCAAAATAAAAGCAAGGATTCATATCACCTACCGAAGTTGTGATCAGATAGGTATGTGCATGGAGGATGTTTGCGAGCTTACAAATGGGCCAACAATGTAACTTAGATTTGAGAGTACAATCTTGAAAAGGGATGTGATATAAATGAAGGAGACTAGGGGTTAAATGACTGAAATGACCACAACTGCGGTCAGGGGCCATAACTGCAAATGCCCGCGTAGCCACGATCATGCATGGTGGCTGCGATCGCGGTAATTGAGAGCATTTTACCTCCACTTTTTTCCCCTGTTCAGTATTTTACTCAATTTTCATCGAATTTTCCTTGTTCGGATTTTCAAAGTAGACTTTCATACTTGTCCCTTTTAAATCTCATTAAATGCAATCCAAAGTACCACAAATGCATAGGTTATTCAAATGCAAAGACAAAATCTACACAACAAGGACATAACAAAAAAAACATGAGCCACTCTCGAGACATTTGTGGGTTTCCTCTTACCTAGCACCTTAGTTATCGTCATGGCATGACATCTTTCTTCTTTCAATATCACGGCAGGTCCTCAAACCCCTTATCATTCACTTTATCTTCTCAACATCCACCACAGATACCACTTGGAGCTCTGCGGTTTGTTTCTTTGACTTATAAATTTTGAATGAAACTTCATATTCTTGTACCTAAAATTTTATATCCCCAAGATCTAGATCGACATGGCTCTTCCGGTGGCCAAGAAAGGATGACCAATAATGATAGGCACCTCTTGGTCCATCTCGCAATCCAATACAATGAAATTCGCTAGGAGAATGAATTTTTCCACCTTCACAAGGACATCAAACAATATATCTGCTGGCCTTTTTATGGATGGGTCCACCATCAAAAGTTGCATCGAGGTTGGTGTAGGAGTGTCTAAACCAAGTTTCTTACAGATGACAAAAGGCCTTAGGTTGATTCTTGCACCAAGGTCATAAAGAGCTTTTTCAAACTCATAAGTCCCAATGGTACAAGGGATAGTGAACGCTCCAGGTTTCTGCAACTTTGCTATCCATGATAGTGCTACACCCATGATTAACCTCAATGGTATCACCCTCAATGAGCTTCTTCTTGGACATTACATTCTTTATTAACTTATTATATCTTGAAATCTCTTGTATCGCCTCGAGTAGTGGGATATTTTTTGAGAGGTTGCTATGTTTTTTCTTAAATTTTCTCAACTTGTCACTCTCTTCCTTTTTATGCAACCGTTTAGGGAACGTGGGAGGAACATGGATGATTGTCTTTGCTTCTCCTAGTGGTTTTTCAACTTCGACCACTTTCTCATTGTTTTTATCCACATCTTTCTCATCACTTGCCTCTCTTCTTTGGGGAATTACCTCTTTTTCCTTGGATTTAGAAATATTTTCACTTATATCTCCTCTAAGGGGCTCATCAAGTGCTTTTCCACTTCTAGTTACTATTCCTAGGACGTGCATTATTTTTTGGGTTAGCATTTGTGTCATTCGAAAGTCCACCTCTAGCCCTTTCATTTAGTAGTGTGGAGATTTTCCTAGGTTGGGTCTCCAATTGTTTGATGGAGGCAAAGTGAGACACCATCATTTGCGAGAGCACGAAGAAGTCACCTTTCAATTCATGGACCATTTTGTACATACCTTAAACTCTACTCAAAATCCTTGCCAACACATTTTCGATCTTGAACTTTTTTGGATCGATGAAATTTGACTCTTTGGTCTTAGCCTTATCATGATGAGGGATGTAGTGGTCATAGTCACATATGCTATTTCTATAATCTATACCTCGGTCACGATCTATCTAACCTTGGTTCCCACTTTGGCTTTGACAGGTGGGGCAGGAACCCTTGAGTAGTTTGCCAAGAATCAAATCTCTTCATCCAACTTCTTTGATTCATCATCATGTTCATAAAGCTTTGATGTTATGGCATTTACCACTTTTGTGGGTACACCCATAACATATTTTGTTAGAATCTCAAGTTTGGTCATCATCTTGTCCATATCTCTTCCTTCTCCTTTTCTCATTTTCTTTGCTTATTGGTCACCATGAAGGTAGTATAAGGGGTCTTAAGTGCATTGGCATCATGGGCCTGCCACCCTCAATTTTTTTGGATACGTCACCTATCAATCAAAAATCCGTAAGATGAAACAATTTCATAATAGAGCCACCCGCCATATTATCCTCAATAGTTTTGTTCAATGGGTCAAGAGCTCTATAAAAAATCTCAAGGAGTGTATTATCTAGGACCTCATAATTTGGGCATTGGGATAGCTTTCCATTAAACCTCTCCTATGCTTCAAACAATGGTTCTCCATTCAATTTCCATAAGCTTACAATCTCATCCCACTTTGAAGCATTTTCAATGGTGGGAAGTATCTACCAAGAAACACCGTGGTGATCTCCTCCCAAGATGTGATTGAATCGAGTATAAGTAAGCGGAGCCATAAAAATGCCTCACCCGTTAGTGAAAATGGGAAGATTCAAAGTCGAATGGATTCTTGTCTAATATGAACTATGTTAAATGACATACGAACTTCCACAAAGTTTTTTAAATGAACCTTTGGGTCCTCATATGCTTGACCCTCCTATAATCTTTTCATTTGCAACATGTAAAGCATAATGCTAGTCACACGAAACACACCATTTTCGTTGGTTGGCGGGATACAGATAGCACTTGTTTGCCCCGCCTTATTTAATTGGTCCTCATTATCTAGTGGGGCATCAAAGGGGCCAAAATTACTTGCATTATCACTCATTTCTCCATTCACACTTTGATTACCTACAAAATAGTCAAAGACAACAAATAAAGTAAATTACCCCACTTCGGGTATTCCCAAGTAAGAATAGTACCACATAAGTAAAATCTATATTTCACTCTACAACAACAGTGCAATTTTGATAACGCTCAACTCACTTCAATAATTGAGTGGTAAAGCGGCCGTTTTCAAGTAACCCAATGTAAATTGGGGTCAAATCTCAAGGAGTGAATGCTATAGACTTCTAACCTATGGGTACTCAAGTTACTATAAAGTTAGTCATAATGCTAATAGAAATAATATGTATAAATAAATGTAGGGATTTGTTTGAAAATTTTTCATATGAACTTCAACAAGTACGTGGTGAATGCAATCTTTTGTTTGAATTCAAGATTTGGAGAAATCTTGGGATTATGTCTCCTTAAAGGTGAATCATGTGGGATAATGTTGGTTTATCATGGGATTTAGTTGTTAATTAATGGATAGGCTGGGTCAAAGATCATTGGGGTCAATCTTTCAACAAAACCCTAACGATTTCACCCATTGGCCCTTTCAAGCACCTAATAAGTATAGAGTTTATATAGCCACCCATAACCTCAACCAAGCATCCCTATTTCTGGGATGATGCTCTTGACATGATTTATACTTCTTAAACACTTATTTCTAAATTCTCAAAGAGTAGTAAGCCATAGGCTTAGTTGTTCACCATTGCTTTGTCCCCGATAACCCTCTTTTAAGGATGTTATCGTTATCAAATATTCACCTAAATCATCTTTTGAGGACGAAAAATGGTTTCTAGAGCTTGGAGATTTCACCCATCAAACCCATTTGGATATTTGGAGTTTTCACCCATCAAATTCCAACACATAAGCTCAAGAAATGGTGAAATCTATACTCAACAACTAAAATCCATGCAATCAGAATCATACCCACACAGAATCACACTATAGTTCAACATAATCCCAAGACTAAATTATTTAGCAACTCATAAAGAAAGTTAAGAGAGATATACCATGTGGGTCAACCAAAGAATTCATTCTTAAATAAGAAACTAAGAAATTTGAGCCTCCAAAGTTGATTAAACACTTACCCAATTAGGTTTTCAAGCTTATAATTCAAAACTATATTATGAGATAAGCAATACCCAATGAAGAAAGGGTTTTTTCTTAATATGATTTGGGATTCGTCCATGACATTTTATAATTCTGCCCTTGGGCTAGTTCCCACTTATCTGCAATCGTGTGTGTTTGATTGCGACCATAGTTAGGTTCCATAACCATTCTTTGCTGAATACCTGGACTGACGGCAATCGTAGTCTGAGGATCGTGGTCACGGTAATTGAGGATGACTGCTTTAGGTTTCCAGCTGCACTTCTTTTGCTTCTATTTGCTCCCTTTTTACCTCCATTCCATATATGCTCACCTCCTTCACTTCATACCTATAAAATGTGGGTATTTGTGCACTTAAATCCAGATAATGCCTTATTTTCTAATACAAAACATGGTAGTTGTGTGTATAATTTGTACGAATGAGTAGTAGAATTACCACTCATCAAAGGGTTTATTTTTGGTCAGTCTAGAAGTGATGGTTATTATGGGTTAGCTGGATTTGTTGGTTCTAATCAATCTCCTATTTCTTTTTTAATGTGTGTACTCTCAAGTCACTATTTGTATGATTGACCTAGTTGTGGGGCAAGGGTTGTTTTAGCCAAGAGTGCTCCCCTTATTATAGCAGTTTATCCCTTAGCTAGAGATTATTCTCATGGTCACAAAGGTGGTTTACAAGGTGCTCGAGTATGTTCTCAGGAAGGCAGGATATGAGGTCGGTTAGGTGCCCGACTAGATGACAGATGTGGTCAGTTGTATATAGTACCAACTATACCCAAGGATTAAATTTCAGATATTGTAGTTATAGGTATGATTTTGGTGTGTTTCCATTTGTCCCTTGCTTTATTTGATCCACGATCTAGTTATTCTTAACTTTTGCTTATTATGAACCATGGTTGGAGTTGTCTTGTGATTCATTATTTGTGCCTTTGTGCGTATCTACTCCTATGGGTGATTCTTTAATAGTGGATAGAGTATTCGGATCATATGTTGTGACTGTCAATGATTTTGATACTTGTTCTTATCTTATTATTCTGGATATGGGGGATTTTGATGTGATTTTGGGCATGGACTAGTTATCCCACTATAATCCAACGATGGACTATTTTTCCATGACTATTGCCTTAGCCATGTCCAGTATACTCCCAGTTATGTGGTAGGGAGTTGTTATCCATGAGGCAACGGGATTATCTCTTATATGTGTGCTATTAGATTTATCTCCAAGGGTTGTGAGTCTTATCTCGCTTATGTTTGTGATGCTAGTATAAAGAGTTCATTGCTTGACTCTATTCCTATTGTTTGTAAGTTTTCTGATGTGTTCCCTACCTACCTATCCGGTATTTTCATTATTTGTGAGATTGTCTTAGACATTGATCTCGAGCCTGGTACCCAACCCATTTTTATGAAACCTTATCTTATGTCTCCTACCGAGTTTAAGGTACTAAATTCTCAAGTTTAGGATCTTCTTGGCAAGGGTTTTATTAGATCGAGCATGTCCCCTTGCGATTCTCCTATATTTTTTGTGAAGAATAAAGATGGTTCTATGCATTTGTGTATTAATCATAAGTAGCTTAATAAGGTGACGGTAAAGAACCATTATCCTATGCCTTACATTGATTATTTTTTTGACCAGTTTCAGGATACAACTATGTTTTCTAAGATTGATTTGAGATCTGGTTACCATCAGTTGAGAATTCAGGCTGAGGATATCCGGGAGATAGCTTTTAAGACCTGTTATAATCATTATAAGTTCTTAGTGATGTCCTTTGGTCTGACTAATGCCCCATCCATGTTCATGGATTTGATGAATTATGTATTTAGGCATTTTTTGAACTCCCTTGTGACTGTGTTAATTGATGACATTCTTTTATGTTCAAGGACTAATGAGGAGCATGTGCACCATTTAAGGATCGTGCTCCAGACCCTGAGAGATCATTTGCTTTTCACCAAGGTCTCTAAGTGTGTGTTTTGGCTTGAGTCGATGACTTTTCATGGACATATGGTGTCTAAGAAAGATATTATTATAGGAACAACCAAGATTAAGGTGATTCATGATTGGGATAGACCCATATCTCCGACTGAGGTTTGTATCTTTATTAGTTTTCTTGGTTATTATAGATTCTTCATCGAGGGTTTTGCTACTATTTTATCCCCTATGACTAGATTAACTCATAAGAAGGTTCCTTTTCGATGGTTTGAGGAATATGAGTCGAGCTTTGGAAAGCTCAGGAACTTTTATACTTTAGGTCTTGTGTTAGCTCTTCCTATTGAGGGTGAGGGATTCATTATGTTTTGTGATAATTCTGGTGTTGGTATTGGTTGTGTATCATACAACAGGGTTGTGTTATTGCTTTTGCTTCTAAATAGCTTAAGGTGCATGAGCGCAACTATTCTACTCCTAATTTGGAGTTGGTAGTGGTAGTTTTTGCACTTATGATTTGGAGGTATTATCATTATGGGGTACATTGTAAGATTTTCACCAATCACCATAATCTTCAGCATCTTATGACTCAGAGAGAGCTTAATGCTCGCCAATATAGATGGATGGAGTTGCTCAAGGACTATGACATTACCATCTTGTATCATTTGGACTAGGAAAAAATAGTTGTAGATGTATTGGTCACAAGGCAGTGAGTATGGGTAGTTTGGCTTGTATTTAGATTTCCCAAAGATCATTGGCACATGACATTCAGTCCTTACCAACCTGATGGTTTTCCTTGATATTTCAGATCCTTGGAGGATTTTGGCTAGTATGAAGGCAAGATCCTCACTATTTGAGCAAATTTTTTATCACTAGTTTGAGGATGATAAGCTTTTCTTCCTTCGTGATCAGGTTTTAAGTGGTGATTTTGAGAGGCATACTATTGATTATGAGGGTATTTTGAGGTTTGATAGTCATATTTGCATTCCTCCAATTGATGACATGATTTAGTTGATTATGCATGAGGCTCATAGCTCTTAATATTTTATTCAACCAGGTACAACCAAGATGTATATGTATTTAAGGCAGCATTATTGGTGAAGTTGTATGAATAGAGATGTGGCTGACTGCATAGATCATATCCTTTGTTATCAGCAAGTAAAGGTCAAGCATCAGCGACCTGGTGGTTCGACCTAAAGGTTACTCATTCCTGAGTGGAAATAGGAATGGATTACCATGTATTTTGTTAGTCGGTTACCTCATTCTTCCCATGGTTCCAATGGTATTTGGTTCATTGTAGACCATTTGACTAAATGAGCATATTTTATTCTAATAAAGATGTCATTCAGTGCTGAGAGATTGGCCCATATCTATGTTTAAAAGACAGTCCATTTGCATGGTATGCCTATTTTTATCTTTTCAAATCGGGGTTCTGTGTTCACTTTTAGGTTTTGGAGAGCCTTTATGGAAGAGTTTGGCACTCAGGTGAATCTCAATACATCTTTTAATAGACAGATCGATGGTCAATTAAAGCAAACTATTCTGGTGCTTGAGGATATGCTCTGAGCTTGTGTTATGGATTTTGGAGACCAGTGGGAGCAGTAATTAGCCTTGGCAGAGTTTGCTTATAAGAATAGTTATCATTAGAATATTAAGATAGAATCATTTGAGGATCTATATCGTACGATATGTTGTTCTTCAATTTGATGGTTTGAGACTTCTGAGGTTAGGACCCGAGGTACACACATTTTTCAAGAGTCATTGGATAGAGTCAGGGTGATTCAGGATAGGTTGAGAGCAACTCGAAGTAGGTAGAAGGCCTATGCAGATCTTAGGCATCGTGCCTTGAGTTTTAGATTTAGTGATCATATATTCCTGCATGTATTGCCCATGAATGGTGTGATGAGGTTTTGGAGTAAGGGTAAGCTTAGTCTGAGATATGTTAGACCTTTTGATATTCTCCATTCAATTGGTGAGATAGCTTAAAAGTTAGCTTTACCTCCAGATTTTGTCATTGTTCATCCAATTTTCTATGTCAACATGTTGCACTGATATATTCTTGATTCTTCTCATGTTCTTAGCTGGGATTTTTTCTAGTTTGACAAGCATTTGAACTTTTTGGAGGAGACGATGCTCATTTTGTGAGGCAATTACAAGCTAGAGGGATTTCTGTTGTTAAGGTTCAGTAGAGGCACCGCCCAATGGAGTAGGCCACTTGGGAGATCGAGAGCGAGATATGATCTCAGTATCCTTACCTATTAATGACTTTAGGTATGTCTAACTTTTAACTTTTGGGGATGAAAGTTCCTTTATTAGTGGATTTTGTAATGACCCTTTAGGTCATTTTTCGTATTTCTGCTAATTTTCACAATTAGAGCCTTTTATTGCCTAAGTCATTTATGACTTGTTGGAGCTGATAGTTTAGTTACCAGGCAGTTCTTTTGGTTTTTACAACCAATTTCCTATTTATATGTCTTTGTTGGTTCCAAATGGTCATCAGATGAAAAATTCTGTAAAAAAATCTTGGATTTAAATTCCGGCTGCACCAGCACCTCTAGAAAATCAAATTTAGGCTAGGCAGACCTTTGGTTTAGGTCCTAAGACACCGAAGTTCATTTTGACATATTGGTCAAAAAATTAGAAAATTAGAAAATTGTTTATGGGACCTACATTCGGTCAAAAAACCTCAAATGGAAAATTTGAGTTTTCCAACGTAGTCAAAACATCAAATTTAGTGTGTTTACATAGTGTATTTGCATATATCAGATTCCGAATGAATCCCGAGGTGTTGTTGGAAACTTTGAAAATTTCCAAGTTTTGTTGGTACTAGTGATTATGATTTTACAAGATCCATCATGATTGCAAACAGTCCAATGAGTGTGATAGCAATACCTCTTTACCTAATGTGGGTATTTAAAAAACCCTAAGGCTGCTTTTTGTGCAATTGTCACTCATCTTTGAGATCTAAGAACCCTAAAATGGTGTGCTAACATTAAATTGAGTCTTGGGTGTGACTTGGAATCATGATTAACATATATTTTTGTGATTAAGATCGGATTTAAGGTAAGAATCATTCAATTTCATGCACGAATTTCATGAATTTTGTACCGAATCCCAAAATCACTTAGGGCTTGATTTTAGCCCAAAGTTTGCTTGGTTTTCACCCATTTTTTTTGAGTTTTGATTTCATGAGCTTGATATCATGTTTGGTTGGTCTCAAAATTGTGATTTCCGCAAGAGGGACCCACATAGGGTTTTGGGCATGATTTTTTGACTCGAAGCACAATGGTATGATATGGGTATCATTTTGCTAGTATTGATGAGTAGAATTTGGTTTGATAGATTGGAATCTTGAAGAGACTTCTCAAAAGGGAAAAGAAATGGTTTAGCGGTTCATGAGCTTTCTTTGGATTTGGGGTAGGTTAGGATTGTTCCTTGTTAGATTGAGCTATGTGATATTATATTTGTGAAGTCTTGTTAGATTGGAATGGGTTTTAGGTGTTGGATTGATGAAATGCAAGACTTGGATTAGTTGGACCATTTAAGCTATAATAAATCCTAGAATTGAAAAGCTTGACTTCTTTCCATGTGCTTAGGTGAAATAGACTTCATTACTCATGCATATCTGATAACGCTCAAACTACACCTCTCAGCGAGAATGTAAGCGATTGTTGTCAATATAAAACACAACAGGGTTGGGGTCGAATCCCACAGGGAATATGGTGTGAACATAAGTCACTTGCGATTTAATCAACTGATAGTTGGATATTTCCATAAAAGGGGAGTTTTAGTTAACAAGTAATTGTTGGTAATGTTTGTAATCAAGAGTTTATGAAAAACCAGAATTATGTTCACTAGGAGTTTTGGTACCTGACAGATGCTACTAGTGGTTCAAGATTCTCACAGTAGGTAGGACAACAAGTTATCTTTAGTGAAGTTATGGTTAAATGTCTCTCAACCTACTTAAGCATTTAATTACCTAATCCACTCGGAGTTAGGGAATTTATATTCACTGCCTAGATTTTACTTCAGGTTAACAAACCTTGTTGCAACGCTGATTATTAAATGGAAGTTTAGTGTATCCAAGTCCCTGTGGATAATTTACTTCCCACTATATTTGATTTCTTTCTCAAGCATATCAAAGCAGGTGTTATCTGTCGTTTGCAACCAACAGATAATAATTAAAACATCAGAATTATCAAGGAGTCCTACCACCTTTCGAATCTTGAACACTCGGCACCTTATCAAGACCTACCCCTAGATCCCACAATTCAGGTTAAAGGAGTTTAGCTACTCATGACGTAATAATCAAAGCAACTAGATGAATTCATGCTTTGAAATATGAACTTACCAAAAGATGGATAGAAACTACAGATTCTCAGATTAAATTGCCAAAGAAAATCCCAAAATAATGATGATAGTCTCTTTAAAGTAATTGCTTTCTCAAGCCAAAAGAAGAGGGAGAAAAATATCAAAGCGTCGTGTCTCAAAACTTAAGGTTCGGAGCTCTTAATAAAATCCTAAACAAGGCTTTAAATAGTTCACCCTAATTATGGAAAAAAATAATAAAATTCAGAAATTCCTTGGATTAGGTGGTGCTATTTGAGATAGCCTATTAGGAGGTTGACGACTTATCAGAAATGTTGTCAGTTTCCTTTATTCTTTTGGTACTCGCTGCCTAACACTGATGACAAATGGTGACACCCTATCATCTCCTTGACGACCTATCACAAATGTCGTCAAGGCTTTTCCTCAGCTCTCATGTTCTGCCTTAGGCTGACGGCAATCTTGATGACTTATCAGCTCCTTGACGTCCTATCACAAAATGTCGTCACAACTTTAAACTTACGCCAATTATCTTTCTACCACTGACGATGAATCTGATAGCTTATCACAAGGCTGACGACTTATCACAAATGTCGACAGCCATACTTTGCCTTTATTTACTTCAGATTTCAGCTCATTTGCTTCCATTCTTGTTGGTTCTCTAGCATCTTAGCTTCTACTGTAAAATCAAACATGAAGCAATCAAAAATGACAAAAGTTGCTTAATACTTCACAATTATTCTTAGTTAAAAACCTCAAATATGTTAGTATTAGCTTACACATCAACACCCTTAACTTAAAATAATTGTTTGTCCTCAAGCAACTCAGCACAACTAAGAGAATACAAAGCACATTTGCCAGTCAATCATCCATATCATCTCAAAACACTTTCACCATCTCCAAAGTTAGTCAATTTAAGTACAATGAAAAACAACAATGCAACATACAAGAATCAAGATATGACATCAATTAAGCTATAACAACCATGCATAGACCAGTATTACACTATCCGAACAAGTTAGTAACTAGAAATGTAACCAGTGTGCCCTCACAGCAAAGAAATCCCCCTCATCTCATATTAGGAATTATATATGTAACCATGGGGACAATCAAAACACTCACTCTCAGAACAAAGTTCCAATTAGTGTATGCCAAGTACCATAGGCTTGCTCTTATTTTCATTACCCAGATCTTCAGATAGGTTAGCTAGGATCACTATAGGACTTCTCTTAGGCTTGTAATGTAGGCTAGGGGATGGTATAATAATCGATGGTATTTAAAGTGACTAAGCTTACTTGACACTACACTAGCTTTTTGGGGTTTCACTCATTAGCCTTTTCCGCTCTTCTCTTTTCTTGATCACAATTATTTAGGATGGGTGTAGTTTTTTCTCAATTACTTATTCTTTTTCACAATTTTTCTTTTTCTTTCTCTTTTCCTATGCACACAACTTTTTATTCTTTTCTTTTATGCTACCTTTCTTCATACTCATTCTATATCATGCACCCCCATGATAGCCATCCTCAACTTAGGCCATTTGCCTAAGTTAAGGTGCACAGTATCCAAGGAGGAACAAGGACAAAATAGGTTCATTATGATCTAAATGACAAGATGACAGATGCCATACAAGAAATAGGCTAATTAGGGTCAAAACATAGGGAAGGTCATTTAGGCTAAAGTGAGCTAATATTAAAACGGCCTATTATCCTTTCCTAACCCCTATCCTTCAACTTAGGTAAGACTAACCGGGAAAGTTCTGGCTTCAGCATGCACTGAAAACTGAGTAACATTTCACATACATACTTGGCAAATAGGTGTATCGCACTCGACTACTCATTCAGTTTGTACAGCTGTTTAGCAATGATTATTGTGTTACTAGAAATAATGCCATACAAATATGCATGATGGTCACACTTAAATGTAAATCACTCAGTTTAAAATAGTAGACCACTTGAAGAGGTGTACAAAAATCACAAAAACAATTTAACTGCCTCAAGTACAAGTATTTCTCCTAGTTAACTACAAAATTTTACAACAACAAATTTACCCTACACCCTTAACTTAAAATCAAAGAAAATCTAAACTAAGGGTTAGAGTATACCTAGAATAGATCAATCATGGGGGTCATGGGTTGCCTCCTATGCAGCGCCTGATTTAATGTTGTGGCATGACTCAGGTATCTTGATTATTTCAGACTTCATCGAGACAGATAGTAGTGACACTTTTCATTGATTCATTTGGACCAATATAAAGTTTGACTCATTGCCCATTTAACTTGAAGGTACTGCCGTCTTCATTTTCAAGTTCCACCACTCTAGATGAGTAGACTTGACTAACTCTAAAAGGGTCAAACCACTTAGATTGAAGCTTACCTGGGAACAGTTTGAGTCTAGAATTGAACAGGAGCACCAAGTCACCCCTCATTTCTCTATCGTCTAATCATGGGATTTTTTATCTTTTCTTTATATAGGTCTGCTCGTTCATATGCCCTGAGACAAAATTCATCCATCTTATTCAACTGTTATAGTCTCAGCTCTGCTGCCTCCTTCCAACTCAAATTTAGCCTTTTGAGTACCCATAAGGCTTTGTGCTCCAGCTCTATTGGTAAGTGGAAAGCTTTTCATAGACCAGCTGAAATGGTGACATGCCAATGGGTGTCATAAAAGAAGTCCGATATGCCCACAAGGCATTATCGAGCTTTGGAGACTAGTCTTTTCGACTAGAATTTACCGTTTTGGCTAGGATGGCTTTAATCTCTCGATTTGACACCTCCACTTGCCCGCCAGTTTGTGGGTGATATAGAGTGGCTACTCTATGCTGTTTCACCCCATATTTTGCTAACTCCACTCAAAATACTTTGTTGCAAAAATGAGATCCTCTATCGCTTATAATAGTACGTGGTACTCCAAAGCGAGAGAAGATGTTCTTCTTGAGAAAAGCAACAACCCTCTTTCCTTCATTATTTGACAAGGCAACAGCTTCAACCCATTTCGAGAAACAGTCAACAGCAACTAAAATATACTTTATCTCGTACGAGCTTACAAAAGGTCCTATAAAATTGATGCCCCAGATATCAAATAATTCCACTTCAAGCATCTTAGTCAAAGGCATCTCATGTATTTTAGAGATTGACCCCTGCCTATGACATTGGTCGTATTTCAGCACAAACTCGTAGGCATCCTTGAACAATATTGGCCAATAGTAGCCGCTCTGCAATACCTTCTTAGCTGCTTTCTTAGCCGTTCAGTCACCTGCATGGGGGCCTCTAAATGAGGAAGCATGACATGCCTCCAATATTCATAATACATCCACCTCTAGCATACATCTCCTTATAATGTTGTCAGCACATCGCCAAAAAAGATACGGCTCATCCTAGAAGTAATGTGTCATATCATGCAAGAATTTCTTCCTTTGATGGAAAGAAAGATTTTCTGGAATGACTTCACTCACAACATAATTTGCAAAATTAGCGTACCACGGCAATTTCTCCATCACAACAGCAAATATCTCCTTATCAGGAAATGCACCATTTATCTTCATTTCATCACTACTTGCTTGCTCACCTTCCATTCTAGACAGATAATCAGCAACCTAGTTTTCACAACCTTTTCTATCTTTGACTTCAAAGTCAAATTCTTGTAGCATCAATACCCATCTGACCAGCCTTGGTTTTTCATCCTTATTAGCTATCAAATACCTAATGGCTGCATGGTCAGTGTGGAACACCACCTTGGTCCCAAGCAGATAAGCCCTGAATTTCTCAAAAGCATACACTACAGCCAGAAGCTTCTACTCAATAATGGTGTAATTCTTTTGCGCTCAATTCAGTGCTTTGCTGGCATAATATATTAGATGAAACAGTTTGTCCTTTTTTTATCCTAATACAACTCCAAGGGCAAAACCGTTTTCTTTACACATGATCTCAAATGGTTTTGACCAGTCTGGTGCAACAATAATAAGGGCCTCAACTAGCTTCTTTTTACGGCATTCAAATGCCTTTAAGCAATCATTATCAAAGGAAAATTTCACTTCTTTCTCCAAAAGTTATCAAAGTATATTTGCAACCTTCGAGGAGTCTTTTATAAACCTCCGATAAAAGCCAGCATATCCGAGAAAACTATGCACTTTCTTCACTGAAATGTGAAGTGGTAGTTTCTCAATAACTTCCACCTTGGCTCGATCAACTTCTATCTCTTTTACTAAAATTTTGTGGCTGAGAATGATGCGCTTCTATACCATAAAATGGCATTTTTCCTAGTTAAGCACAAAATTAAATACAACACATTGTTGCAAGGCTATGCTCAGGTTTTCCAAGAACACAAATGAATCTCTCACCATAGAGAAATCATCAATGAATACCTCTATGGTGTTCTCTACGATAGCTAAGAAGATAGACATCATGCACCATTGAAAAGTGGCAGGTGCATTGCATAGTCCAAGCGACATCCTCTTAAATGTAAAGGTGCCATATGGACATATGAATATCTTCTTCTCCTGATATTCAGGAGCAATACAGATTTGGTTGTATTCAGAATATCCATCCAAGAAGCAATACCATCCCCTTCCATCCAATTGATCAAGCATTTGGTCCATAAAGGGCATCGGGAAGTGGTCTTTCAGAGTCCATGAATTCAGCTTATGGTAGTCCATGCAAACTCTCTACCCAGTCACAGGTCTAAGTAGAATCAACTCATTTTTTTCATTTGCAACCACAGTCATGCCCCTTTTTGGGCACGCATTAAACTGGGCTCACCCATTTGCTATTAAAAATCAGGTAAACCACTCCTACATCTAACCACTTAATAATCTCCTTCTTAACCACCTCTTGCATTGGTGGGTTAAGACGGCACTAATGCTCTATGGCTAGAATAAAATCATCTTCAAGTTGTATTTTATGCGTGTAGATGCCAGGCGAAATGCCAATAATATCTGCGATGGTCCATTTTATAGCTCTTTTGTGCCTCTGAAGTACTGAAATAAGTGCGTTTACCTATTTCTCACCCAGATCAGCAGCAATAATAATAGGTAGCATGTTTCCATTGCCCAAAAACACATACCATAAGTGCCCAGGCAGTTCTTTCAATTCCAACACCGGTGGCTCCTCAATGGATGGCTTGGCTGGTGGTGTTGGTCGATTAGCCAGGTCAAGGTCTAGCTTTTTAGGACCATGAGGATATGAACCCATTCCTGACAAGGCACAAACAGTTTTTTCATACTCCTCAATGCCTTTACGATCGAAGTTCATCAGAACTGCGGCCAAAGGCTTAGCAACAAGTTGCTCCTCTCTTGACACCTTCTGTTCGTCCTCATAATAAAAATCAACTACTGAGAGCACACTCATTTCTTCCTGATTCTTTATTTATTTGCATATATCAAATTGTACCACTTCATCATTCATCCTGAATAAGAGCTCATTCGCTCTCAAATCAATCAATACACTTTTAGTTGTGAGGAAAGGTCAACCTAAGATTATGGGCACCTCAAAGTCCACCTCGTAATCCAGAATGACGAAATATGCAAGGAATATGAAGCTGGCTACCTTCACCAACACATCATATAAAATGTCAATAGGTCATTTTACTGACCTATCCCCCATCACAAGTCGCATATTAGTAGGTGTGGGATTTCCCAGACCCAACTTTCTATATAGAGCCAGCGGTATCAAATTAATGCTTGCTCCCAGATCACATAATGCCTTAGAGAATTTCATAGTCCCAATTGTATAGGGAATAATGAATGCATATGGGTCTGGCTTCTTCTGCACCAAGGTCCTTGTAGAAATAGCACTACAATGATAGAGATTATCCTCCAATTCATAGCTCACTACTTTTTTCTTAGTCACAAGGTCGTTCATGAATTTAGCATATCTTGGCATTTGTTCGAGTGCCTCCACCAATGGTACATTTATTGTCAACTGCTTGAGCATTGCTATGAATTTGCTGAATTTTACATCATCAGTTTTCTTCTTCAATCATTGAGGAAAGAGAGGCGGTGGTTTTAGGATAGTTTTCAACACTACCTCCTTCTCCTTCTCTTTTTCTTTTTCCAGAACATCATCAGAATTTTCCAGCTTCTCAGACTTCACTGGACTACTTTCTTTTGGTTCATCATCGACTTCCTTATCACTTACAGGTTTGCCCACAAAAGGGACAGGTAATATCTTACCACTTCTAGTGGTAATAGCCACGCATGAGCCATCATTCCACAGATTTTAGACCGTATCACTTGATAACGTTCCACTCTTCCTTTGGTTGAATGCTGCAGAGAGTTGGCTCATTTGCTGCTCCAACTATTTGATTGAGGTGGAGTGTGAGTGCACCAACTGACTGATGGATGTCAGATCAGTCTTTATCGTGGCACTACAACAAAAGTGATATTTATCTACAAATTTATTAAGTACGACAAAAAATTTGTCACTAATTATTCATTTTTTGTGACAAAAATCAGATTTCGTCTTTAAATACATGAGCAGTATACTTTAGTGAGAAAACATACAATTTTGTAGCAACGTTTTGTCTACTAAAATTTCCCACCAAAAAATAATTTGGCGCCATTTATTAAGAATTATTAGTGATGAATTTTAATTTATCAATGATACATTATTTTGTCACTAATAACGTTTCTAGTTTGTGACAAA
Organism: Capsicum annuum; assembly: GCF_002878395.1. Lineage (NCBI taxonomy): Eukaryota > Viridiplantae > Streptophyta > Magnoliopsida > Solanales > Solanaceae > Capsicum > Capsicum annuum. Next base: position 169,658,501 of record NC_061122.1, read on the forward strand.
TTATTATTTGTCTTAAATTCGTTATAATTTTGAACACGAAAAAAATTTGTCACAAAAAATAAGTTATTGCAATAGTGACAAATTAAAAATTGTCATTAAATGTAATAAGCTTCTACCACAATATTTTATATTTAATTGTGACATTAATTTTTCTTACTAATAATATAACCAATTAGTGATAGTCATTTTATTGTCTCTAATCAACCAGTGACTTAGTGACAACAAATTGTTATCAGAAAATATATAGAGTTTAAATAGAGACAATTTAAATTTGTTGTCGAATAATTTGACTATTTTCTATGAATTTTTTTGTAGCTAAATATTTAATAATCAAGGCTACAGTTATTTATAGTTACAAGTGACAACTGTTAAATATTTTTTCAAGCACTTTCTATAGATAAAAACAAGACGAAATTATAGAATGATATGATAGCACTGAACTATATCTTACAAAAATTCAACTAACAAATGAAAACATTTAACTAAACCTAATATGAATCGAACTTGTAACATCATAGAGAACAATTATACGGAGATAAAGTTACTATGTAATCCTATATTTTAAACAAGTTTAAAGAATTTTTTGAATTTTTGATTAACTATTTTCCACCACTAAATATAAACTTAATTATGGAGGTTTGTTTGTGGAGATCATAATAATAACATCATTATAAGATCATTTTATAGTGTTTATTTTAACTCACACTATATAATTTTTTTGTGTCGATTTTATTGTAGTGGTTGTGATAACCTCCACAAAAAGCATTAAATTGTGGATGTTTGTCAATGTCGCTACAATCTTGGCGATTAATTATCTCCACAATATAGGAGGTTAAAAATAGATCAAAAATGACAAACACCTTTGATTTATTAACTAAAATCGTCAGACTCAATAACATCAAAAAGTAGTAGGTCAATTTAAGAAAACCAACAATAAGGTCGAGTGACAGCCGCCGATTTTTATAAAATCAGTGAAGTCCCTCGATCGTTAGAATATAAAAAAAATATAGCTACATGGATTCAAACCCAACTATTTATCATGGCATTGCACAATTCTACCACTAGATCTCATATGCTCTTAGATGAAATACTTCTATTGTTATTATTAGTTGGCCAAGTTTCTTGAATGGCTAAACACATTGGTGATCCCCTAAACTTGGCACAAACTTTTAGTTTGGTACCTCAACTAGGCAATATTCATTTTTGATACCTTATGTTAGGTTGTACTGTGCTATTTTGACACATTTTTTTAAAATCAGTTTAATATACAAGGTGTGTGTATTGCACTAACGACTGAAGTATCAAAATAACAAATTAAATAAAAACATGTAACATACATACTAAAAATAATTACTGAAAAATATATTGTGAAAAAACCTATTTTAAAACCTACTTATTTAATTTTTTTAGAAAAAAGGACAACAACAGCACAATCATCTTGTGAAGATAAATACACCCAATTCACTAACACCGTTGATTTCTCCATCTTCCTCAATTTCCAATTGACATCACACATCGACAACATGCCCCATTATTAATTTTCTCCAATGACAACCAACAGGCCCTCCATCAATTTTTCCTTACTCCCTCAATTTTCCACTACACAAAAACCTCTTCTCTTATTGATATTTATTTTAATAGAGAACCATCTTCAAGCCACCATCTTTACCCTCATTAACATCAAAATAAACCCTCATTTTCCAAAAAAACGTGCAATTGTCGTTACTGTATCGAAATTTATTCAATTCACTGCACACAATTTTAAAATTTTAGTATTTTACTTGAAAATTATTTCCTAAGTCTTCAAATATTTATTTCAAGTTGTAAATTTGGTAGATGAAGGTAGAAGGATAAAGAGTGAAGAAGATGGAGCAAAAAATGTATTTATTATCAAAAAATAGTCAGTCACACACTTAAGGAATATGCAGCACACGCAATATGCCAAGTCAGCAAAAAGGTGCAAAAATGATACAAAGGGACACTAGTTGAGGTGTTTCAAATGAACAATGGATAGTGACATACCAAAATAAAAGTTTGTGTCAAGTTTAGGAGCTGCCAATGTGTTTACCCATTCAAGAAACTTGGCCAACTAATAACAACAACTAAAGTATTTCATCAAAGAGCATATGAGATCTAGTGATAGTTTTTCAGGACATGATAAACTTGCTCAACTAAAATTTTGACTTAGTAATTTGATTTTCTATTTTTAAAATACTATACTATTACGTGGTTCTTTAATTTTCAACCAAAACTTGTTCGTATTTTTTTAATTATGAGATTCCTTTTAATTCGATATGGTTCTTTAATTTTAAATTGATTTTCAATTTTTTTGCAGTATGCATGGCAAATAGGTAGTCTTAATTTGTTCAACTTGAGTTATATATACTCACATAATAGTGAATCATGACGTCTTGTATTTTTTTCAACCAAAAAAGTTTCTCAATTATATATCATATTAACACCTTACATACATAAATAATATATATTAAAAAAAAAGTACAAGCAACTTCGTTTGTTAATTTATTACACACACAAAAAATAGTTCAATATTCAAAATAAAGTAGTCAAAGTTCCAACATCTAACCATTTAATTTTTTACTTATATTAGGTTGTATACTTGTTAATATCACAATAATATAAAGGAAAAAGGACACTCTAGAACAAACTTTAAAATAAATAGATCAAGTTTGAAAACTTTTCAAAAGTGGTCAGTCAGATGTACTATTTTCGCTTTATAGCCATTTTCTAATTTTGGTCATTTTTTCTTACATAGTCCATATACATCCATATACAATACTGATACAGTCCATATACAATACTGATACAATATTCAACTTGGAAAATTTGACCCTTTTAATAGTATTTCAATTTTTTTTTTGTTATAAATTTTTTAACTGATCAAATATTCTGCTTTTTTAATTATTTAGAAATAATAATTAAATTGTATAAAAATGATATAATTGTTAAATAAAATATGTTTCTATATAAGATATATGTATAGAAATTGTATAGCTCTATCAAATATGTTTATGTATAAAATATGTATAAAAAATATATAGAAAGTGTATGAAAGTTATATAATTGTTGTATAAAACATGTAAAAGAAAAATGTACAGTTATTGTATAAATTGTGTATAGTAACTGTAAAATTTTCATATATAATATTTATATGTATAAGCTATGTATAGAAACTGTATAGAAGATGTGTAGAAACGGTATAGAACAAGTCAATAAATTGAAATAGCTAGAAAATAGAATTTAAATTTCATGGTAATTTTCATGGAAATAGTTTAATTTGAAGTATCATTTCTGTCCTTTCCCCTAATATAAATGAATTATTTATGTAGCTATGTAATTCAGTGTCGTATTAATTTAATATTTTATTTATAAATACCCAATTTAAAGAAAAACTAAAAATATAGAATATATATTATGCCATAATACTACAATCACGATATCAAAAAATTTAACTCATTACCTACCCTACCATGCCAACCCCTAATGTTTGGTTAGCCCATTTGGTTGTGCAACAAATGGTAGATCAAACCACTTTTCCCAACTCAAGATGCCAAATTATGTGCCACGTCAAGTCAAATAAAAGAGACAATAAGATCATTTCACATATTAAAATGACATAGCATGCCTAATCAAATTCAGTGACAAGTAAAATATGTCACGCGGACAAGTGACATCCTCGATTAATTAAATTTCATGATGTCACTTGAACCTAACAAGGTCAAAATGATTTCTCCTTATCACAACTTTTTCATACTATAACTACAAATAAAACTCTTATAATTTTAAAAAAAAATCTAACAAGAAATTTGAGGAGCTCGTCGATTAAAGATTACAAATTTCCTACAATCTGCAACCCTTCAAACATTCCTCTAAAATTTCAAATAAGGATAAGGTAAATTAAAGAGAAAATACCCTATCACCCCTTGAACTATATCCAAAAAGGCTGTGACACACCTCAACTTAAAGGGGTACTATTACCCCCCTAAACTAATTAAAGTTGTAATTTTGACACCCTTAGTGCCTATGTGGCACACACGTGTGCCTACATGGACACTTTAGCGTGTTGTACCACATATGTGTTGTGCAGGCACTAAGGGTGTTAAAATTATACTTTTAATTAGTTCAGGAGGGAAGGGGGATAATAGGACCCCCTTTAAGTTGAGGTGTGCCTCTGCCATTTTGGGTATAGTTTAGGAAGATAATAGGGTATTATCTCAAAATTAAATACCAAGACGCTAAAGATCATATTTTGCTTTTTTATGGGAGAATTATTGTTTGTGGTGGTCATGAAAGGGTTTATGATGAATCAAATTTAAACTCATATTCAAATAAAGATCAAACCAAAAATATCTTGAATTTTACATTGAAAAAGAAGAATAAGAATTTTTATAGATATTATAACACTCCACATTATTTTTACTTGATTATTATATTCTAAAATACAAATTTTATTATGTATAAGCGTAATTTTTTGAATTATATAATAAATATTATGTGTAAAATAAAATGAAGCCAACACATTTTCATGACTAAAAATATCTTTTTATCATGATAATTCATAATTTTCTACCCAATTTTTTTCCTAATTTACTTTTCCCTTTATTTTAATTTATTTTTCTTATTTTTCTTTTTACTTCATTTAAAAAATAATATTTTTTCCCTTTTTTTGGCAACTCTTTAAATTTGATTATTCGCATTACATGTTTAAGATTAGATATGAAAAATATTTTGATAGATTCTACATATCATTAATTTAAATTACAAGATTCAAACTCAAAAATGTTGTTCGCTTTCTTAAATTTCATGCTAAATCAAAATCAGATAAAAATAACATAAATGTATACCTTAACTTACCATATTTACAGAAAGTCCACCCTTACAAAGTAATTAAAAAATACCAACTAATTATGTATCTTCGTTGGATGTATCAGAGAGTTAAGTATGTATCTCGACAGATTTAAAATAAAAAAAATATATCGGGGGCTAATTTTTTATCTTTAGAAAGAAAAAAATATATCTTTATTGGATGTATTATGAATCTCGACAGATTCAAAATCGAAAAAAATGTATTGGGAGCTAATTATGTATCTTTACAAAGAAAATATATATATATATATATATATATATATATTCATTAGATGTATTTGGAGTTGATTATGTATCTCAACAGATTTAAAATCGTGATTTACAGTAATTATAAAATATTGAAATTTTCTATAACTAAGCTCCAAACCGTCGATATTTATATTGTTTTCCCCAAATTATTTACGTTAAATAAAAATAAGATAAAATTTTAATTTTCTTAAATTTCATGTAAATTAAAATTAAACAAACAAATTGAAAGAAAATTATTGTTTGCCAAATTAGTAGGAAAATATAGGCGGCAACCCTTCCCTCCACTTTCAATTATTTTCTCCAAATACTTAGCGTGTTAATTTAGTTTCCATTACAATTAGGTTTTCTTTTTCTTTCTTTGATGTATTTGCTGCAGTCTACCCAAATCTGGAGAATTCTTATTTCTGCGCAATGTCTGATGTGTTCATGCTTAATGATTAGATTAATTATGATCTTCTTAATTTGCGAATTCTTCGCAGATTCTTTTGTGTTTCTTTTCTACTTTTTATACAAGCTTTAAAGTTTTTGGACTAGAAAATGGTATGCATTCATTTCGGATGTTATGGGTATTTGGAGAAGTAGAAACTAGAAAGTCAAGGTAGATATATCTTTGTTCCCTATGTGTTCTTTTATTTCTTTGCTATGTTCTCTTCAAATCAGTTGGAATTTGGTCCGTCAAGGTAGTTTTTAGCAATCCCTTTAGAATCTCCTCTCCTCCTTAATTTATGTTTCATTTGCTACCCTTTTCGTTCTTCTCCGTCCTTGTGAATGTTGTGGTTCAAAAGCAACCATGTCTGAACCTTGTGATTGGATAAAAGGATAAACTTTTATTTTTTCATAACTTTGCTTTTTATTTTTACTGGGTTTGTTGTTATAAATGTTACTTTAGAAGTATCAGGGAATATGGTAGGATATACTAGTTGTATAATTGATTTGAGAAAGTGGATTCTTAAAAAAATCATAAACCATATGTCAACTTGGTTTTACGTCACTTGTCTACAACAACATATACCTATTGTGGTTTCTCAACTTTGATTTAAGGAGGGTAGAATGTACTAAGAACTTACTCTTATTTTTTTGTGGTAGAGAAACATTTTTTGATAGACCCTCAACTCAAATGAGAAGTTTTTTAATTTGATAATCTGAAGAGTAATGCCAAAAGTAATGTGTTGTTTAAAAGAAGAAACTACACAAGGATATATAGTATTCTTAAGAGTCTAAAAAGCTCTTTTGGTACAAGGAATATGGAATAAATAATACCAAAATTAATTTTGGGATGAGCTTATCCTATATTTAGTTGGGATAAAATTGTGGGATAACGTATTCCGGAATTGTAGTGTCATTTTATTCCACATTGAAAGTGGAATAACAATCCTGAATTTACTTGTTTCCCAACTGAATGAGCTCTAAGTGACTTCTTCTTCTTCTTTGCTTCTTAGAGTTTTCTGCTTACAACATTGTTGTATTGTTTAATAGTTCTCACCATGGGGTCTTATTTGAACAATATTGGTGAAATAAACAATTTAAATATGAATAAAAATCTTAAATAATTTAATTCCCAAGTCAGTTAAGTGTATTATTTGTGTTGTCCTTATATAATTTGGACAATAGATATTGAATTGAGTTGGGTAAAAGATCTATTTTTTTGACAAGATACTCTTTTGTTAGTTTTTTTTAACTAGTCGCATTTTACTTGATTTTTCCAGCAGAAAGTGTAATTAATTGTAATTAGTTGCTCATAAAGCATCTAGCATAGCATCTTTAATTTCCTTAAAGGTGAATACATTATGTAGCTCACCATGCCACACCCATTTTCGTATCTTGTGGTTAGTTGGATCCACATAGTGTCAATCTCATACATCACTGATAAAAGAGTTATCTAGTCCGATGATCTGAAATGGGCCATACTATGTAAATTAAATCTCAATCTTCGCCTCAGTACGTAGGCATTGAAGAGTGCATATGAGTATAGTATTTTTTTTCCTCAAAGTCCTGATTTGGTTTTCATTTTTATTCCATACCAGCAACTTCTGTGATTATTAGCGTAAACTATTGCTATCTTTTATCTACAATTGAATGTAGATCCTGGAGTTCTTTATTGAATAATGTACTTACAAGAACTTAACTATTTCACAGTTTTGGTTCATGGGTGAATATTTCCATGTTTCAGCGGAGCTTCGCAATTTAAGCAAATTCTTTCCACCTTAGTTTCTTACAATCAAATTCCAAAAATACTAGATGAGTATTTTTCAATTCTACATTTATAGAAATTTGAAATATCTCCATTCTTTTGTACATTGAGCGCAATGTGAAAAGTCAAGAGTTTGATGAAATTTTATTTTCATGTCATAATTTTTCGACACCAAATAAGTAAAATTGAATATTTTTTTTTATAGAGAGCATGTTAAGTTGCTTGGAATAGACAAATACAATTGCTATGACCAGATTTTTTTAGCTAAATAATTGGTTTTGGCAGTATAAAGATAACAAGATCAAGAAGTCTATATTTTAAGAAGGGGGAGATCATTGTACTAGTAATATCAAAGTCTCAAATACAAGATAATATGCAATAGGTGTAGTAGGTACGTTGCTCTGTTGTATGTTTCATGGTGCAAAATGTTATTGGATGACCTCTTAGCTTTGGCTTGATAAGTCCTTTTAGAGCATCAGTAGCCATTTGTTTAATATATACTTGGGTGCTTTCAAGTTTCTTCTTACAAAATATAATTATATTTATCTTTTTTTTTTGTATGAACATTGTAAACAAACATTATTGGCAATGTGGTTCATGAGTGAAGCTATTTTTGTCTCCAAATCCTGCATATATATTAGGTTTCTGTTGTATTGGCTGATTTTTAATAGCCTACTATTAAAGTATGTCAGCACCCAAGGGTGTGACCTAGTGGTTCAATAAAGTTGGGTTGAGCAGCATGATTTCTCAGGTTTAATTCCCAACATAGACAAACACTACGTGATTTTTTCCCATCAGTTCTAGCTTTGATGGACACATTTACCTAATACCTATTACTAGTGGAAGGTGACAGATGACAGGTATCCCCTAGAATTAGTCGAGGTGCGTACAAGCTGGCCTCAACACCATGGCTATAAAAAAAGTACACAACCTTGAGAAGACTAGAATTTATCATGAATATGATTGTTCAAGTTCTCATCAGATGATCTTTTATTTGCTTGTGGATCTAATTAGCTTGTTGTTTGTTCTTTAGTATACTTCGAGTCGAGAACCATTAAGGTTGTTATTTGAATGTTTCATGGGTTTAATTATTGCTTGACTGTCGGTCATTTCTGTTTTCTTCTAGTTTGGTAATGAGTTGAATTAGTAACAGTTACACATATGATGGCTTAGTAAAAAACATCCTTAGTTTTGTTATCAAGGGATTGTACTGAAGTAGAAGTGTATTAGAGTCTAGTAGTCATCTGTCAATGCCAGCCAAACAAGTGATCTTTTAATTACTAGTTTGAGTTTTAGCTCAGCGGTAAGCTTGCTTACCGTGGTGTGCCAGGGTCGGGGGTTCGAAACGCCCCTCCAGCGAAGTTGGGGTGAGGGCGCGTAGGTCAGGCCCGGAGTGGTCCCCCCCCTCCCCGACACCTACGGAGTAGGTATGAACCGGGTCGTCCCTTGAGTTTTACGAGGCATATTTCAGTTCAACGTACAACAACACCAGATCTGGAACTCACTTTTATTGCTCCAAAGCTATTGAGTAATTACAGTTATCATAACGATGTTATACAATCTTGTTTGCTATATTTTGTGGAAAGATTTCGTTACTTAATTCATTTACTTGTGTTGCTCTCTTTTTTGTACTTTCTGCATCTCAAATGGGTTTTGTATCTCTTTATGAATAATTAATGGGTGGAAATAATGATTCATACAGGTGGCCTTAGGATCTATTAAAGATTAAGCCATATTATATTCAAGTACTTTGAACTTTAATTTTCTTTGTTGATACAATAGTTAACTGCCTTAATTTTATTTGCAGATTCATTGTAAAGAATAAAGTGATAGATTTGACTTGTACACCAAGGAATGAAGCTAGCGTTGAAGTCCAAAAGATAAAGATTGAAAGAAAATGACGATAAATAGACAATAATTATGGTTTTCCTTCAGACCAACCTTAATTCTTTTTGAGAATATTGGTACCGTTTGAGAAATTTACACATAGATTCATATATAAATGTCAATTATAAATGATTTGTTGAAACTTGAATGACTTCAATTGTTGTTCTTATCATATTCAAATTAGAAAACAACAATTGTGTTTATAAGCTTGTGAGGCGTACAAAATTAGCTTAAAAATGTCTCAAGAGTGAATTTAAGATAGACATATAGTGACGAATTAGTTTGTCAGTAACGTGACACACAAATGATTTTCAAATACAAAATTGTTGCCCTTTCTAAACAAGAAAAAGTTTGTCACTAATTTATATATTTAGAAACAAAATTTCTCTTTCATACACAATGTACCATTTAGTGATGCAATCACATTCTTTTAATTAAAAGTTATACATACCTTTAGAGACGAACAATATCGTCACTAAGTAAATTAAACTTAGTGAAAAATTAGATTTTTCGGTAATAAGTATCATTTTAGCGATGCTACACTATTTTTAGCTACAACATTTTATGCTATTTGTGACAAATAATTTCATCATAAATACTCCACATTTGGGGAGAAAATTTTATTTTGTAGTTAATAAGATTTATTTAGTGATGAAACACTAAATTGTCTTCAATTACTTTTAGCGACCCATGTTTAGAGATGAAAGATTGACGATTTTATTTTTGTCACAAAATATTTTTTAGGACGAAATATGAGTTTTATGTGACAAAGTAATTCATCATAGATAATGAAATTTGTTGTAGTGTGGTCACACCGGAGTTTGTAGCTTCCACTCCCTTCAACAACTTAGCCATCATGTCCTCCATGCACATCTTTTCAGAACTTGTTGAAGCAGCGTCACGATTTCTAGAAGGAACATATAGCCGGCTTCTATCATTGTTATTCCTCCAATTTCCTTGCTCCCTATCTTTATAACCAGGATTATTAGTAAGTACGACCTTGATTACCTTGGTTATTTCCTCAAAAACCCACTTGATTATTCACATAGTTAGCCTCTTCATCTGCATCAGCCTCACATCTATCTTGAGATCCCATGGCTTTCACCTTTTCAATCTTGCCTGATAGTAAGTTCTTGGTTAGTAAGTCCATCTGTGTTTTAAGGTGAGCCATGTCTTGGTCACGCTCCTCTTCTCTTTCTTGTTGTTCTTCAGTAATACCTATAGAAGTAGTGGGGCTGGCCACCATAGGGTCTCTGGTATGCCATGCCCGACTCTGTTTGGTCATTCTATCCAGTATCTCTAAAGCCTCTGGGAATGTAAGATCAACAAACGAACCACCAGCAGCATTGTCTATAATTGGCTTTGTAACAGAGTTAAGAGCCCTGTACAAAGTCTCCATCAAATGTATGTCTGTCATGTTGTGGTTCGAACACTGTGTCAGCTTCTTCTTGAATCTTTCCCAGGTTTCATGCAAAGCTTCAGTCGGAAGCTACCTAAAGCTAATGATCTCGTCCCTCAACTGTACCCTTTTAGAAGGTGGAAAAAACCTTTCTAGGAAAGCTCCTTTCAACGGCCTACAGTTAGTTATAGAATCGGGTGTTAGCTCATTTAGCCACAATGTTGCCTCCCCAGACAGAGACAACGAAAATAATCTCAACCGGATAGCATTCTGACCCACTCCTGGGTTATTAAAAGATTTGTATATGGTTACAAAATTCACCAGATGCATATTCGGGTCATCCCCAAGAAGGCCACCAAACAAACCCTTCAGATTTAGGAGTTGAATCATAGTACTCGTAATGTTGAATTTTTCCCCAGGTGCCAATTACGGACGAATAATTGCACCCGTTGCACCTGCTCCATCCATTCCATCATCATTATCATTGAGATCATACTAGAACGGCTGGTACTCTTGCCTTTCTCGAAATAGATGGTTCCTGTTAACATTACGCCATACTGGTGCAGCTATTTGCTCTGCATGCCTTGGGCTACCAGGATTCAGAAACTCCTTGTCTCCTAAATCTTCTTCCTCAAGATTTGGATGTCGTGCTTGTTGCCCAACATTTTGCACAATCACCTGAGTTATAGCTAAGGATGCTAATCTGTCAGCTTCTTGTTGTTCTGCTCATTCTTCCAATTCATTGTGGTTCCGGATTAGGTGGTAATAAAGGCTCTCTGGAATTTTTGGTTCTTGGTATACACTATAAAGATCCTGCAAACAAACAAAAACAACAAATAAACGTAAAACTAGGAAACTTGACTAACAGTCAATTAGCGCACACAAACTTTAGTTTTCAACCTATTCCTCAGCAACGGCGCCATTTTTGATAACGCTCAAACTATATCTCTCAGCAAGAATATAAGCGACCATTGTTAATATAAAACTTAACTAGGTTGGGATCAAATCCCACAAGGAATATGGTGTGAACGTAAGTCATTTGCAATTTAATTAACCGATATTTGGATGTTTCCAGAAAAAGGGGGTTTTAGTTAACAAATAATTACTGGTCACTTTAGTTTAAATATTTGTAATAAAGAGTTTATGAAAAACCAGAATTATGTTCACTAGGGGTTTTGGTACTTCACAAATGCTGCTAGTGGTTCAAGATTCTCACGGTAGGTAGGACAACAAGTTATCTTTAGCGAAGTTATGCTTAAATGTCTCTCGACCTGCATAAGCCTTTAATTACCTAATCCTCTCGAACTCAGGGACTTTATATTCACTTCCCAGATTTTACCTCAGGTTAACCAACCTTGTTACAGCGCTGATTATTAAACGGAAGTTTAGTGTTTCCAAGTCCCTGTTGATAATTCACTTCCCACTATATTTGATTTCTTTCTCAAGAAAATCAAAACAGGTGTTATCTATCGTTTGCAACCAATATACAATAATTAAAACATCAGAATTATCAAAAAGTCCTACCATCTTTTGAATCTTGAACACTCAGCACCTTATCAAGACATACCCCTAGATCCCATAATTCAGGTTAAAGGAATATAGCTGCTCATGATGTAATAATTAAATCAACTAGATAAATTCATTCTTTGAAAGATGAACTTACCAAAATATGAATAGAAACTATAGATTCTTAGATTAAAATACCAAAGAAAATCCCAAAATAATGATAATAGTCTCTTTAAAGTAATTGGTTTCTCTAGCCAAAAAAAGAGGGAGAAAAATATCAAAGTATCGTGTCTCAAAATTGAAGGTTCGAAACTCTTAAGAAAACTCTAAACAAGGTTTAAATAGTTCACCCTAATTATGTAAACAAAATAATAAAATTCAGAAATTCCTCAAATTAGGTGACGCCATTTGTGATAGCCTATCAGGAGGCTGACGACTTATCATAAATGTTATCAGCTTCCTTTATTCTTTTGGTATTGCTGCCTAATGCTGATGACAAATGGTGATGCCCTATCATCTCCTTGACAACCTATCACAAATATCATCAAGGCTTTTCCTTAGCTCTCATGCTTTACCTTAGGCTGAAGGCAATCTTGACGACTTATTAGCTCCTTGACGTCCTATCACAAAATGTCGTCATAGCTTTCAACTTAGGCTAATTCTCTATCTACTGCTGACGATAAATTTGATAGCTTATCACAGGGCTGATGACTTATTACATATGTCGTGAGCCACACTTCACCTTTATTTACTTCAGATTTTATCTCATTTGCTTCCATTCTTGTTGGTTCTCTAGTATCTTAGCTTCTACTGCAAAACCAAACATAAAGCAATCAAAAACGATAAAAGTTGCTTAAGACTTCACAATATTCTTAGTTAAAAGCCTCAAATATGTTAGCATTAGCTCACACATCAATATCATGAGAATTCCTTATCTTATCAATTTTGGTTAAATGCTCTAGTTGCTCATACTTAAAGTAAGTTGTCTTAGATACTCATGCTAATGAAGTATTCCTTAGTTTCATTGAACTTAGTGAAAGTTTCTCGAGTAGAATATCTACCTTGGTGTTATTATGGCTTGTTACACATCTAAGAGTTGATTTAGATACCTTAACCTAGTCCGGGGTAGAAATTGACTTAGAATGTATTTCAAGGATTTATCAGTGGGCTCTTCAACCCACCTTAAGAAAAGATTAATGATTTGGTCTCTTGAACCCTTGTAGGCCTCGTAAATTCTTTGAGAGTTCCCTTATGAGGCAATATTGATAATTCTTGGTATTTGTTGACTATGTTGAATGGCATTGGAAATAATTCTTAACTGATTATGCCCTATGTGTGTTTTATTGGCTAAAGCATATGACAAGATATTGACTATGTTATTGTTATTGGCTATTGATTAGGCTAACGATCATGCTACCCAATGAGCCATTGACTATGATATTTCCGAAGCCATAAGTTATGTTATTGATTATGCTATTGGTCAAGTTAGTGATAATCTAAATTTATGCTAACATTATGTCAATGGATATGTTACTAAAAGACCATTATTCGTGGTGTCGCTTGTGGTTATGCTTATGGTATAATTGACTACAGTATTGGTTATGCAAACGACGAATGATTGATTTCATTCTTGGTTAAGACCTTGTCTATGTTATTGATTAATCCATTGTATAGGTTAGTAGTCGGGTCAGTGACTATACTATTTCTCATGCTATGACTATGCTTACAAATTATGCTAATGATCAAATTGGAAATCCTCCTTATTATCGATATTGGAAATGATAAAGTTAATGGTACTAGAAGGTACTCTTATTGACTATATGTGAGGTTATTTTATCAATCATGATTGGACTCATCATACTTCATTATATGACATTTGTGCTAATGCTTTTATCGCTTACTATACATATCTATGTATCAGTCTCTCCATTATGGGATAGAGGAATATCTTGGTGTTGAAGATATGTGAATCGGGGAGAACTCGAGGATAGTTTGTAATATTCATGTTTTATATATACACTTAATTATTATGTGATGTTGATGATGAACAAGGAGTTATAGAGGTATGTTCTTCTTGCTTCTCTTTTTATGTTCGTTTACTTTAGCCCTCGTGTGGCTTGTCTTTTAACTTAACCCTCATGAGGCTTGCTCTTTATGATTGATATTAATGTGGTTGATATATTGATACCCTGCAAGGCCGGAGGATATTAGGATATTTGATGATACCCAACAAGGCTGGAGGATATTACGATGATAAATTGATATCCAGCAAGGCCGGAGTATATTATGATAATATGATGATACTCGACAAGGATGAAGGATATTATGATGTTATTATGATATGATTATAGCCGGTAAGGATGAAGGATATTATGATGATACCCGATAGGCTTGAGATACTCGTCACGACTAGGACCTGCTTCGGGTCGTGACAATTATGCAGGCATATTTAGTTATCTACTTGAACACTTTGAAGGAGCCATCTATTTTAGGACTTAGCTTTTCTTTTTGAACTTGTGGAAACCTCTCCTCTTGAAAAATCACCCACACCCTATCATCTGGGTAAAATATTAGTGGTTTTATTCCAAGATTCTTCCCATTATCCAACTTGAAGTTGTTTTATTAGGAGATTCTCTCACATCGGAGTGAATAATTAACAATTTTGTTGCCCTTTGATTTAAATCTAAGCATAAAACATTATTGGAAAAAGAAATAATAGTTAATGAAAATAAGAGATTAAAACCATAGCAAGTTTCAAATAAGGAAATATCAATTGACGAGTGGAAATATTAGTTATATACAAATTCAATTAACGATAAACAGTTTTCCCTAGAAGTTTGGGCTCCCCAAATCATGCATCGTAGCATGCTTAAAAGAGTATGATTGACTACTTTGGTTTGTTTATCTATTTGGGGATACATAAGTAGAGAACATAAGCTTAGTACCAAGTGTAACCCATAGAATCTTTGAAAAGTGCTAAGCAATTTAGAATCCCTATCATTAACAATAGTTTGGGAGACTCCATGCAATTTAGGTACATTGGTTACAAATAAGAATGTCACGTTGGATGCATCATCATACTTATAGCATGGAATAAACTGAGATATTTTTGAATATATATCTAGTACCACATATATGTTATCATGTCATCTCTTAGACCTGAGAATACCACATATAATCCATGGAGATGTCAAACCATAGACAATTAAGAGTAGGAATATGAGTATACTTACTTTGGGGTTGAGTCATGGATTTTTATTTCTTGCACTCTAGAAATTAAACACATATCATGCTTTATTTTAGGACAAAAGAATTGATCTATGAGGATATCAAGTGTCTTTGGTACCCAAAGTGTCCTTTCATTCCCCTACTATGCACCTTTTTGACGAATAATATCCTCCGTACACTCTTGGGCACATACACCTAACTATCTTTGAATAAGAACCCATAAACCATTGAAACCTATCAACCTCATTCCCTTGACTAAGCTCATCAAAATTCTCTTTAAAGTCGGAATCCTAGAATATAATTCATGTAAGCTTCATAACCCATTATCCTATAAGCCAAGGTGATAACCAATATAAACCTTCTTTATAAATCATCCGCTAACACATTCTTCTAGCCAAGTTTGTAGCTAATCACATACAGAAAGGTCTCAGTTAATCTAACCCATTTTTCATATCTTTTATTTCAAATTAGATTTCCCTTTGATATGCTTTAAGTAATTATGGTCGGTCCTTATAAAAAATTCCCTATACAACAAATAGTATTTTCAATGAGCTAACACCCGCATAAGAGCACACAACTCTTTGTCATATGTTGAGTGCCTAAGTATGGCACCTTTTAGCTTTCCACTAAAGTAGGACAAGGGATTTCCTTCTTGCATTAAGACTTCACCTATATGAAACCCTAAAGCATCACACTGAACCTTAAAAATCTTGTCAAATTTGGGTAGTTGGAATAATGGTGAGGAACTCAACATCACCTTTAAAGATTGAAAGAACTTCTCTTACTCTTCACCTCACACAAAAGAAACATCCTTCTTGATTAGATTTGTCAAATTAGAATAAACATGTTGCTCCCTATAGCTTACACAAGTGTACGTGGATGTGCAAGTAGTGGTCTTTCAAGTCGGATGCCGAATCGTAAAGGACTTGGTGTTAGCAAACAGTACAATTATAACTTTACTATTAAGAGTAACTAAGTGCATTTGTAACTAGAATAAGTTTGAATTTTGAGAATGAAAAGTAACAACAGACAATACAATATTATAAAGTGTTGGAAACAATAATGAGTTGAAACCTAGGGCCAAGACACTTTAAACAATCTTACTAAGCTCTACAATCTCGTTGGTCAAGTTAACTATCATGGATGTTGATTCATGAGGTTGATAGCATTATTAAGGTATTCCAAGACTCTAATTGTCTATCTAAATTATACCCACAACAACACTGTTAAGTAGGGATGTGAGAACTAATTTAAACGCTTTTGTATTTCTTCCTATATTTGAACCAAAAAGGGCGAATTAGGTATATTGCTCTCTTAACTGCGAATCCTATCTTTAATTCAATTAAAGTATAAGAATCCACTACATATATTCCATTGTATAATCTATTATTCCTCTTTTTAGGCTCACAATATAAATATAGGTTTATTCTAAAGGTCGTGAATCAATAGAATAGTAATAACAAGAATATATGAACAAATAAATATGATAATGAACATTAAAGGACCTCAATGAATGCTAAGTACTCATGTTCATAGACTCTAACCATTTAATGAGGGTGTTTATCCACACATAATATTAAAAATAACCACCATAGATGAGTTCATATAGTAAAACTACAAGAAAGTAAAGTTAAGGAACAAAGAACCCAAGTTTTAGCCCATTGGTGCCTTGTTTTCTCTTCGATTCGCGTATTGATCAAAAAGTTACATGGAATTATGAATAAATCATTATTTTTTAGTTTTTAGGTCGTATATAGGAAACACTACACGAAATACATGAATTGACAACATTGTCACTCACTTAAGAGGCTTAAAAAACACTTTTGGCCTTTTTCACCCTTAGGCATGGCACGCCATTAATGCGGATGTCCTAGAGGTGTGGAATGCCCTTAACATGGATGCGAACTGTAATTTTACATTTATTTGGTTTCTTAGGGAATGTAAAACACTTATCTTAGAGCTCTGAGGGCACGGAAAGCCCTATTGCTACAAAATGCCACTTTTCGTAGTAGTTAACTCCTTCCGTTTGCCTTCAAGTTCCACACTTGGTGGATGCCTTTCCAACCTCATTTGGTATTTTTTTTCTAGTGGTAATTGTTAATAACATCTTAAATTTACTCCTAAAACATCAAACAATACGAATTATTCCACCTAACACAATACGGTCCATCAAAATATACAAAAACAACACATAGCTTAAGCTAGTACCACTAGTTTTCTCATCTGAACTCTATGTGACCAATTTGATTCTAAAATTGATTAGATTGCACCTTAAACACTCTAACCATGTACATAAACACATAGATATTCAATCACACCCTTTAAAACCTCATTACGCACACAAGAAGACCTCAAAACTAGGCTAAATATGCAAAGATAATGACACTTACGTACATAAATTCAAATAAGATCACAATAGTACTAAATCCCCTCATAGATTGTCCGTAGAAGCTTGAAAACCAATGGAAACTTCACATCCTCACTTGAATTGGTTGGATTTGGCCAAGTTTAAAATAACTCTACCTTTTCTTCATCAACCTCTAGATCATTCATACAAACCCCAAGAATACCACCTTTTCAACATAAAATGAATTTTTTTGAGATAATCAAACAACCTTTCCCATAGCAAAACATCAAATACTTGTTGTAAATAGCCTACATATTCTTCAATTGTCTTGTTATACACAAGAATGTCATCTAAGTACAAAACCACAAACCTATTGATGAATGGTTTTAAGACATGGTTTATCAACCTCATAAATGTTCTTGGGGCGTTAGTAAAACAAAATGGAATCATAATCCACATACAAACCAAACTTTGTTTTGAAGATCGTCGTCCATTCATCACCCAGTTTCATGCAAGTTTGGTGGTAACTACTTTTAGATAAATGCTCAAAAACACACTTGAGCCACATATCTCATCCAACAAGTCATCAGGCCCAAGAATTGGATGCTTGTACTTTACCGTGGTCTTGGTGATGGCTCAACTACCAATACATATCCTGCAAGTGCCATACTTTTTGGGAACAAGAATGACTGGTATGGCACATGGACTAAGGCTTTCTTTAACTATACCCTACCCAAGGAGCTCTTCAAATTATGATTGTAGCTCATTAGTTTCTTTAGGATCTCTTATATAGGCCGTCAGATTAAAAATTTGAGAATATGATGAAAAATTAATTTGGATATCAATCCACCTCAATTATGGTATTCCAGAGTATCCCCTATAGGAATAGCTCTTTATAGTACTTCAAAAGAGACAAAACAATACTAGATAAAGTTATAGTAGCTTGGTTAGATAGTAACCCAATGAAGTTTACAATCGATCCTCTGGGAATAAAGACACGAATTTTAATCTTAAGAGTTAGAAGTCAACTAAAATTTTGCCCGTAATATGGTGTAAAACAAACATGAAAGTAAAATTAGGGGCTTGTTTGAATATTTTTAGATCTAACAATTTCATCATCTTTGGAATGCAATTAAAATGCTAGAAGATACTAGAGTTTAACCAAATGTGAATAGGACTTGGGTCTATGCTTTATTAGGAGTGAGTTCATGCATAGGTATTTGGATATTTGTAAAAAATTAGATAAAAATCATGGGTAAGCTAGATTATGGGTTTCTACTGTTAATTTGTCAATCAAACACCATAATATCACAAATGGGTTCTTTAAAATACCTCATAAGTGAAGCAATTTAAAATATCCTTAATTCTGAGGAATACTATTAAATGAACTAAATCAAGTTATTGTTCAAACTTATTCCTCACCCATAAGCCCTTTGTCAAGGATGATAAGGTTTCAAGGGTAATTGGAGTTTGCAATACTTAATTCCTAATTAAAACATGGAATAGATGCAAAACCATATCATTTAGATAATTAGGAAGAAAAATAAACAAAACTCATACACTAATCACAATCTATTCAAGAATAACCCCAAGATAAAAAAAAATTAGCTATTCATAGAGAGTGAAAGTGGAGAGATACCCAAATTCTCTTCAAATTGATCCATTAAAACATAAGAAAATCCGATAATCAAGCTTTGGATTCAATAAATCTTAAATTAAAACCACTAATATCTCACTTGAAAGCCACTCTAATGTTTCTAAGCTTAAGAAAGGTACAAAAATGGTAAAATGAGCAGAAAATCCCTCTTAGATTTTGGTGAAATTGCAAAAATGCCACCACACTGGTGACCTGATAGCGCAGATGGCTGACCTACATGCATAGGTCACCATGTATATGCCACTATTTCTTCACACATAAAAGAGGCCTCCCGACAATCCAAGGTGAAGTTTTACGCTTTATTTATCCCATTTTTGACCTCCAATTGACTCGAATGACTTGCTCAACTTCATTTTCAATCTTTACATACACAAATGAGAATTATACATAAGAATAACCTTGAATCAATGGAAAATCATGATAATTAAAGAGTAGAAAGCGTTAACAAGTCGTCAAATTGGCAACTTATCAACCCCCAAAACTTAAACTATTGGTTATCCTCAAGCAATCAAGAATAATCACAAGGAGATATGGAATTCATGACCCAAAACCATCAAAAAGAAAGCTATATTAGATACTTACACTAAAGAATCTCAAGAAGATCCCTCGAACATGTCATGGCAAAAAAGCAGTAAACTAAAATTTTCAAATATGCAAATTTCTACGAAACAAAGATGCAAAATAGTATCAAATGAAACTTTCAAATTAATAATGCTTCTCAAAAGGTGACACGAAATCTTCAAAGATTGTCTCAATTCGAACAATGAAACTTACCAAGCTCATTTACCCAAATTAGGAGTAACACATCATCCACCTTAAAGTATCAATGTCACTCACATGCAAGAGTTAGCTCTGTGCATACAAGACATTTAAATTCTCAAAGGATATCAAATATTGAAAGAATTCACACTCACTCTCGCAAAGAACATCAAGTACAATGAATAGAACAATAGGCCTTCCCTTCGTGTTACGGCACAAATATAGACATAATTAGTTTAGAATCACCAAGGTCTTATGTATTTATATGAATGTTTAAGGTACTGAAAGAAATGTATGTAATAAGTGAATGAAAAATCTCAAACGCAATCTCTTATCACCTTCTACCCAATTTTTAAAATTTTTTTCACCTTATTCACCTTCAATTATTTTTTTTGATTCCCTTAAGCACTAGCTTCATATTTCCCAAAAAACTTCCACACACCACTTTCTTTCTTCAGTTCTTTGGTTCTTAAAAAGATGTCCTTACTTTAAGCCCATCTTGGCCCCTTATTTGTCTAACTTCTCATTAAGATCTATTGACTAGGATATTCAACTTTGTCATCAATCATATATTTTGACTCTTAAGTGCATGATTATACAACCCAACAAACACCTTTCTTAACGCATCCTTACATATCATAATTTTCCCCCAAACTAAGAGTTTGAATCACCGTTCAATCATTTTTTCAATCAAGCAACCTCCAAACTTAGGCTTTTGCTTATATTTCCTTGCTTAGAATTTTGTGATGCATTCAAGGAGGTTAAGTGCCAAAAGAGAATTTTGAAAAGGGAATTAGGTATCATAATGTGGTCATCATTAAAAGAAGAAAGAAAATGGGCAAAGGGTTAACTAAGGAACAATGTTAAGGTGGTAATTTCGTCATGTGACGGATCAAAAATGGCCTCGAGTCATCTTCCAAACCAAGATTTCCTAGGATTTCACTCCGAATACACTCAAGGAAAGTTCTAGACTACAAGTATGTACGAGAATTATTCAAAAACTTCACCACACGAGATATCATACTCATAGAGTAGCAAGCCAGTCTCCCAAACAATTTGACCAATTGAACTAAATAAGTTACTCTGATTCAAAGACTCATCCTTGTAATGAGAGAGAAAAAAATTGAATTTAATGGTCTTAACTCAATAGAAAGCTAATAAACTAACTTGTCCTTTTTAAAAAGAAAACCATTTTCTGTTTTTTCTCAAAAACACTAAATTCCTTGCCAATGATAATTGAAAGAACTTTTGAACTTCTTCCTACTCCTAATTGACTCTAGACTCAAAATACTGGGTACTTCACCTAAGAATGTCGACTCATCATCCATTATGGGTGACATACCACTTGGTTCAACAAAGTAAATAAACTATAATAAAGACAAGAAATAAAAAGAAAAAGAAAACTAAATGTTTTTCCTTGGTAAAGAACCGAGTTTCAACAAAAGTCTTTGGAGTTTATTGGACATGTATATACAAAAGAAGACAAGAACAATGAACAAAACATTTTGAAAGCATCACCCAAAATACAAAATCAATGCTAAGAAAATCACAATCAGGTATCACATTATATCACACATATGTAACAGGACCAATAAGGGCAATATCTAACATCATCATCTATATGCCCAACAAATGTTGAATCCATATCATTGTCAGTCATGAATAAAAAAGCCCCATGAGGGCAAAGTCTAAATAAACATCAAAATGTAAAATAAAGTATATCCATAAAATCTATTCATCAAATAAAATAAATAACTACAGGATATCAAATGTAGAATAAGGATGTCCCACCCCCACTAATTGTCATTGCCATTGTCCCCAATACAAAAGTATAAAGAGAGTAAAGGAGGGTAAAGACTCCTTGTGATGCACTAGGAACTTGGGTACACATTTATCGATGGTTGTACTAGCACACTGGGAGCCTCGTTAGGTTGGGCTCCTCTAATTTGGTCCACACAAAAAAAGAACCCCATCAATATATTAAGAGCTTAACTAGCCCTACCATCCTTTCATACTCCTCATCTAAGGATAATTGCTTGGAGATCTCAACCTATTGGGTTTTAGTAAGCCCCTCGGTAAAATTAATCCAATCATCACCAATGGAAGCCTATCCAAACAATCCCAGAGAAGGAAGTATCAAGCCTATAGTATCTAGAGAAATAGCTATCTCCTCTTATCAAGACCAAAATAGAGCTATTTAGAGCTAAACTCCACATGTAGGCCATAAAGATCAGCCCTAAAAAGGAGACATCCTCACAATACCTTACTTCCTTTACCGTGGATAATCTTCACTCATAATTTTCTATATGAACAGGTAGAGGTTCCAATCTCCCCTCAATAGTGGTCTGAATATATTGGGAAATATAGGCCACCAACCATGTAAGAGTACCATTGTTTGCCAAAGTTATGGAAGCAATTTTGGCAAATATGATATTGGAAGACTTGTCACGACCTGAACCATGGCCTGGCCATGATGGGTATCTCAAGTCCCACATGGATCGGAGATCACCCCCTTCACCTAACCTAGTTATCACATCAACCACAATATCGGATGGATTCCGAACATATAACAAGACAGAGTAAAATTACACTATCAATAGCTCATTAAACTTTAAGACAATCCACCAACATAGCTCACCCATGTCCACAGTAATCCACGAAGCCTCAACAAATCCAAAGTCAATAATATGTCGGGACATGCCCCTGCAATAGCCAAAAACAATGTCTAAATCAAGTCTAAGGCAAATTATAACAAAACAATTAAATGAATGCCTTCTGAAGTATGGAAGCTCTCCACTTCAATGTAAACACACGATCCACTCAAACACCTAATCACTATGCAAAAAGGAAAGAAAAAGTTCTGGCACCTATATTGCATGGGGATACATCATCGGAGATAGTTAACGGTTGGAGCTCTAGCATGTAACTCAGTGATAAGGATAAAATAATACCAATGTGAAAAACTAAGTCAAACAATCATATGCAACCATAATCATGTATATATATATATCATACCGAGATAGAAACAAGGCTTAGCATGATCTTTGAACATATTAACCTGGTATATGTAGCATAACCTTCATACATCAAGGCACCCACAAATGCGTGTAGCCATACAAACTAGAGAATATCTATATCTGTATATGACATTATGGGGGACTCGAACCTTCCACCATAATGAAGATGAATTAAGTAACAATGTATACAATATGGGGGACTCAAACATCCTATTCATATATCCATTTGGGGGACTCGAACCTTCTGGTCATATAGACACCCGCACCTGCTAGCGTAATTTCTAGTGTTAGTCCTTCAGACTCCACTTTCATAGCATGACTACACATCTCGCTTTAAATCCAATTTAACACATTCTTTACGCATGAACACAACCATTAGTCCAATTACATAGCAAAGAAATACCGTTGGTATCGTCATACTAACCCTACTTGAAGGCATACAACATGCCATAACCATTATCATATAACTTTGGAACTCAAACCCATAATCTATACAAAGACATGAATTTAATTCAAAGTTTAGGGACTTGAAATCATTTAGCCAATTAAACCACCGTCAATTAAACCACCAAGGTTACAATTTAAATTAGTGTATAGTCAATGAGGCCTTTATAAAATAAATTACCAATAATTCACAATCTTTGGGACAATGCCTTAGTTCAAACACAATTCAACATGTGACTATTTTGTTCTCTTAGTCATTTTCACAAACACATTGAGGGCATACCTTTACCAAAACCAATACCAAAATAAAAATAATCAAATTAAGGGTTTACCATAACCCAATTGATAGACCATAATTACCAAGAACCCACAAGTGCAAAACCACCATTAAAACATGTATATTTATAATTTAAACTAAGAGTAAACAATACTCAATATTATGCATAAAAACCATCAACATTGGTTTTCAAAACCACCCTTAATGATTTATAAATAAAGATGTAAACATATTTTATTTCATGAACTAACAATGAGGGAATAGTCACATGCCTTATTGACGAAGATTCATAGAAAAAACTTGACTCTTAAGCCTCTAGATGAACATCTAGTAGAAACCCTAGCCCAATATTCAAGAGTGAGTTTAAAGAGAATTTTAAGGTGTTTTGATCTTTCCAAGTGAGGAATGAGGGACCAAATAGTGTTATAGGACGTGGTTCGTAAGGGATTAGGGTGGGAAATCTCTAAAATTCCCCCGGCTTAAAAGTTGTAAAAGACTCGCAGGAGTGTACGTTTTTCCCCTTCACTTGTACACACATCAGACAAGTGGTACCCTCTTCTAATACTTTGACAAGAATGTTGGACATCATATTCAATAAAACATGTGACTCACTAGCCTTACTAATACCAAACCATATGACTAGTGAACTCTAAGTTTTACCCCTAGCAGAATGTCAAAGCTAGACACTGACAATATGTAGTTTGGACCTTATCACTAGTATCACACTATACGAGTCATATAGATTCGTCTCATACCAAGAACATAACTTGGCCAATATGAAACTGACTATCATAAGACTAGGGTCCTTGATCCGTACCCATACCATAAGAGTGGTCTACCGAAGCCTGAATAATGAATTCAGTAACAATTTCTGGCATTCGAGTCATCATACTCTCATTGACATTTTAGCAAACACATGATGCTCATTGAAAATAAAAACTTGGAAAAAGGAGATAAATGCACATTTAAGCAAGACAAGTTCACTAATTCACCAACAAACACCTCCGAGGTACTTATAATAACATAATTAGACCACCCACCACAAATATTAGCAAGGAAATTTCAAATGGATGTTTCATCAAACACATTGTATGCACTAGTTTAGGTACTATTCCCTATTAAGCATTAAAAACTAAGCAACCATTTCACATTCTTCACCCATAAGTCACACGAAAATAAATTCAAATAATCCAAAGAAAAATAAAAAGTACCATGGCATTTGAGTCACCATTAATACTTGAAAGACAACTCAAACTAATTTTCACAAAAGAACATACCTTTTTAATTCACTTGAGAGACGAGAATGATAAGAGAAAGCCCAGTTTAATATTATAGAATTGACTTTTTTTATGTGGGGTGAGAGAATTTTGAAATTAAGTTGAAGAAGTTTTGAAATGAGAAGAAAGAGAAAATGTAGAGTTTTAAGAGAGAGAAATTAGGTATGCACCTATTTTGATTGAAAATTTTTCAAGTGTTGGAAGAATGGGCCATTTATGCCTTTTAAATTGAATTTGGGCTTACCGGGTCGAGTAAGCCCATAAATTTTAACCATATTTTAATCTTGGTTTTAAGGTCACCTGCACCCGGCCAGTGCATGGCCTATATGTGCAGGTGCCTTAGTAAGTCATGTTTTTCCTAGGCATGACAAGGCTGCCTGCATAGCTGGCCTATGATCGCATGGGATGACGTATGGACATAGTTGGCCTTCTCATCCCAAGGTAGTATGGTATCAAGAACTTTAGTAATTTCGGTCCACCTGCATGTCCACATACGCACAAAGGTGCAAAATATCTACCCACAAGTGGTTTTTAACATCTCGAGGCATAGTATCAAGCATCAAACCTACATTTAATCTTCCCAACTTTATATATATATATATAAATTTATATATATATATATTGCCTCCTGAGAAGCTCCATATTTATGGTCGTGGCATGACATTTCTTGGTCATCACTTGGCACCTGGAAATAAAGTGACTCAACGTTAGCTACTCTGGGTCCACCCATATGGTAATGCTTAAGACTTTGTCTATTCACAAGAAACCTCCTCTTCTCATGGTCCTCTAACTCAATCTCCCTACTTGGATAGACATATGAGACCATGAATGAGCTCGAGCTTTTAGATTTTATCTTTCCCATGAAGAGTTTCAATCTTGATTTGAAGAGGATCAAATCATCACCAACACAAAAATATCATTTCTATATCTTAGCATCATGACACCTCTTCATTTTCTCTTTACACAACAAGAAGCTCTCATATGTTTAGAGTCACAAATCTTCCAACTCTAAAGTTGATCGATTCTTGATTTGGAGGCATCCTCCTAATTCATAATCAATATATGCAATGCCCACAAAGCTTTATGCTCCAACTGTACAGGTAAGTGAGAAGCTTTAACAAATAACAATTAGTAGGTATACATGCCAATACAAGATTTATAAGCCTTTCTATACACCCAAAGATCATCATTGAGTTGTCTTGTCAAATTGGTACGACCAACTTTCATGATTTTCTACAAGATAGGCTTTATTTTTCAATTCAAAACCTTAACTAGGTAAATCATTTGGGGATGATACGAAATAGAAAGCTCATGCTTCATCCCATAATTACCAATCAAAGCACCAAATACCTAATTACAAAAATTTGAACTTCCATCACTAATTATTTCCCGTGGAGTCCTGAACCTTATAAAGATGTACTTCTTTAAGAAGAAAGTGACACTTTGGCTTTCATTATTTCGTAGAGAAATGGCCTCTACCCACTTTGTGACATAATTGATGGACAACAAGATATATTTATTACCATATGAACTAACAAAGGCCCCCATGAATTTGATCCCCCATACATTGAACAAGTCGACCTTGAGTTAGGGATTCAGAA
This sequence comes from Capsicum annuum, assembly GCF_002878395.1. NCBI lineage: Eukaryota > Viridiplantae > Streptophyta > Magnoliopsida > Solanales > Solanaceae > Capsicum > Capsicum annuum. The sequence goes on from NC_061122.1 coordinate 169,685,224, forward strand.
GCATCTCATTGTTCCATCAAATATCCCATGTAATTTGGCATTGAGGACACATCTTGACTAACTCATTATCACCTCTATGAAGAGTAGGCCAATAGTATCCACTTAGGATAACCTTTGAAGCCATTCAAATACCACCATGATAACCACAGAATTGAGAAGAGTAACAAGGCCCTCATTTTTTTATTCCATTGCACACCTAAAAATCATACCATTCGTATAATCTCTAAAGTATAGTTTATCCCAAAAGTACTTATCCATATCAAATTAGTTCCTCCCAAAAGTACTTCTCCACATGAAACAAGGATATTCTTTTTTTATAACAATTAAGATCATTGGGAAGTAAGCCTCTTATAATGTAATTAGCATAGTTCGCATAACAAGGCTCAAGACCTCCAAAAAGTGACATAACTAGATCATCGGGGAAAGGGTCATCCATTTTGATGTCACCCACTTTCTCATAATTAGATTCTAGGCAACAGAGGTGGTCAACTACTTGATTTTAACAACTTTCCAGTCTTTTACCTAAAAATCAAATTCTTGTAAGCTAAATATCCACCTAATTAATCGAGATTTAGCCTCTTTAATTTCTATGAGGTATCTATTTTCTGTATGTAAAAATAATTTTGTACCCAATAAATTAGCCCAAAAATATTAGGAAGAATTACCGCCAACAACAACGCTTATTCCATGATTCTATAGTTACATCTGGCATCATTCAATGATTTCTTGCATAGTTGACTGGGTGGAAAAACTTTTTTCTTCTTTGGCCCAACACCGCAAATCAACACCACTCACATCACACATTACTTCAAAAGGCATAGACCAGTCCAGAGCCACTTTTATAGGAGCGGACATAATAAGCTCCTTAAGACAATTAAAAACTCTTAAAAAATCACCATAGAATTCAAACTTCACCTCCTTTCCTAGGAGTTTGCACAAAGGGTGAGTAATCTTTGAAAAGTCCTTACTAAAACTCCTATAGAACATGGTGTGACCAAGAAAACTTCTAACACCTCTCATAGATATTTTTAGAGGTAATTTAGCAATCACTTAAACTTTTGCTTGATCGACTTAGATTTACCCAAAATCTTATGGCCTAATATGATGCCCTTTTCTTACCATGAAATGACATTTTTCTATAATGACCCTCTAAGTCATTTTTTAAATTTCTACTTATTTTTACTATTTAGAGCTTTTTTATAGTTTTCCCAAGTTATTTATGATTTACTGGAGCCAACAATTCAGTTAATTGGCAGTTCATTTGGTTTTTGGATCCAATTTCTTATTTTGAACTCTTTGCTAGTAAGAATTATCTATCGAGTAAAATCTTCAGTCAAACGACCTTGTACATCAATTTTGGTAGTTTCAATAGCTCTAAAATGTCAACATTACCCCTAACTATGTAAAATAAAATCCAAAAGTAATGAAATAATAAAGAAACTAGTAAAATCACAGGGCCTTCCAAAAGATAGAGGTTCACCACTTCACAGTAGATCCACAACAATAAAAAATCACCTAGCGCTGCACAGGAGCAATAGAAAACCAATTTGATCCTACATCATAAAAAATATAGCATCCAATGATGGTCAGTGAGGCGAGCACTAGCTTGTAACTCAGGGATAGGGATACAATAATGCCATTTACTCAAACCAGTTAAAAAAACAATGCACAAGATTTATATATACATATATAGTATGCCAGGATTAGGAAAAGGGTCATGAATATTAAAGTTTAAATCATTAGCTTTACTGGTGTAGCTTGCTCTATCCTAAAGATTCCCTTGCTGAAAGGGCCCAGTGCATATTAGCACACGAACCAAGGAAATCGAAGAAAATTTGAAAGACACCAAGTCCATAGCCATCCAAAATATAATGAGTACAGCAAGCACACGGTTATATAAACCCCATGCCAGCAAATATGGTTTCCTGAGCTGGTCCTCTCAGGAGCTACACTTTTACAATGAGTTACAAATTCTCTTTAATCTCAATTTAAAAATAGTTTGCACATAAACTCAGCCATTAAGCTATGAGTCACTTTAATCAGGCATTACCAACTTAGTATCGTCATACCAATATGGTTGCAAGATTATATAATTATGCCAAATCAATCCACGCAACATTAGACTCCCAAGTTCCATTTAATTCCAAAACCATGGCCACCAAGGGCATTTCAAAACCATTTTAATTATCCAATTATCATTTAATGCTATGTAATGTATCAAAGGTAAGTTACACTATGTGATAGTAACATTTAAAACCAAGTTTATAAAGTGGGTTGAGATTAATATCATTATCAAGCAAAATTTTCTTCAATTCAGGGAAATCCATGTTCCCCATTCCAATCTTCATAACAATGCATCAATTTATCCCCAAAAAAACATCAATTAAAGTATAAACAACACATTTAAATCATAGGAAATACAATTTAAGTAATAACCATCCAAAGTCGTCAACACATTTTCAAACCCAACAAATAAAATCACATGAATAATAATTAAATAAATGCCATAATGTAAAAATATAAGTTAGAGATAAGCAACATGTCTGAAGTACCCTTGAATTTGAAGACAACTCAAAGTTTAGTGCTTGAATGGTGAATTCTCTATAAAACCCTTAAGCTTTATTGGTTAGAGAGTTAGAGACGTGATTAGTGGTGTTTGATCTTTTAAAATTGAAGAAAAGGGGTTTATTTTATGTTTAAGATTTTTGCAAGGTCCGAAAGGACCGAAAGCCCCTCACCCCAAGTGAGAAAAAAACAAAAATGAGGCAAAATTTACATAGCGGCATGGAACGCTGCTATTGCAGAGGTTAGCCACCATGCCACAACCTTACTGCAGAGGTTAGCCTCTGTACTATGCCCTTATCATGTAGTCTTATTGCATCAGAGTTCTAAAATGGTCCCGAACCACCTTAAAAATTTCCAAAACTTGCCCAAAACACCCTTTTAACATACCTAATCATAATTCAAGTCAAAAATCAATGTTACGCATGCGGCAGGGTTAAAAATAAGATTTTTGAAATCTTATGGGGTTTTACATTATTGCATTACCCCCCCCCCCCCCAAGATTAATCATTTCCAAATGAGGAGTTAGGGCATTTTTGGCACTATTACAAGAACCAAATGACAAATTCAAAATGCAACAAGAGGAAAACAAAACTCATAGCTCAAGCATTCCCATCCAATGTTGGGAATAAGAATGGGTACTCGGCCCCCATATCTTTCTCATCCTCCCATATAACTTATTCCACCATTTGGTTTCTCCAAAGAACCTTTATTAAACCTATATCCTTTGTCCTCAATTTATGAACTTGCCTATCTAATACCTCAACTGGGACTTCCTCATAAGACAATGAATCTGAAACACCTACATCCTTAATAGACAATATCAACGTAGGGTCGCCCACATATTTTTTCAACATAGACACATGGAAGACAGGATAAATAGAAGCCAATCTCGCTGGTAAATCTAACTCATAAGCTATATTCCCAACTCTCCTATCAATCTGATATGGACCAATATAACGAGGATGTATGACTTTTTTTATAGAATAAACCTTAACGAACACCTAATCACTTACTTTAAAATCTAATTCTCTTTGCCTCACATTCGCATAAGACTTTTGGTGACTTTGAATGGTCTTAAGTCATTCTGTAATCACATTTACCTTATTTATTTCTTAGTGAACTAAGTCATGACCAAATAACCTAGTCATACCTACCTTAAACCACTCGATTGGAGACCTGGACCTCCTACTATTGAGAGCTTAAAAAAGAGCCATTTGGATGCTAGAATGGTAAGTATTATTCAAACAAACTCAATAAGAGAAAAATGGTCAACCCCAACTACCTTTAATATCAATCACACAGGACCTTAGCATATATTTCATAGTCTGAATAGTCAATTATGCTTTTTATTTATTTTATGGTGTAAAACAGTTCTAAGGTTTACCTGAGTACCCTAACCTTTCTAAAACAAATGCCAGAAGTGAGAAGAAAACTACGTACCTCTGTATGAAATGATAGACACCAGCATTCCATGCAACTTAACTATTTCCTAAATAAATAACTTAACATAAACTTCTCTTGAGTAGTTAGTCCTCACAGGCAAGAAGTGAGTAGACATAGTTATTCTATCCACCATGACCCAAATAGAATCATACTAATTTGAGAACGTGAAAGACCCATAACTAAATTTATATTAATCATATCCCACTTCCATATGGGAAGCTCTATCTCCTGAGATATGCCAACAGGACTCAAATGCTCATCTTTGACCTAATAACAAACCGTGTACTTAGCCATAAAGTTTGAGACATCTCTCTTTATGTTATTCCACTAGTATATTTGCATTAAGTCATGATACATTTTAGTTGGACTCGGATGAATTGTATATCTAGACTCATGATCCTCAGCCAAAATCATTTCCTGTAGCCTATCTATCTTAGGAACACACTACTTTTCTTAATACCTCAAGATATCATCTCCCCCAATATCGAAAGCTATAACCTTTTGTTGACTCATATTATACTTAATATACATAAGTATGGGATACAAATCCTATTTCTCCTTCATCTCAGCATAAAAAAAATAACTTAACCACTTCTTGAACAATTACTCCTCCATCCTCAGAGTCCAAGAGATAAACTCCCATTAGCCAACTGGTGAATATCCTTCACCAACCCTCTTTTCTCTTCATCAACATGAGACAAACTTCCCATGGACAACCTACTAAGAGCATCAACAATAACATTAGCTTTACCTGGATGGTAGTTAAGGCTCATGTCATAATTCTTAAGAAATTCAAGTTACAGCCGCTGCTTTAGGTTTTATTTCTTTTGTGTAAACACATACTGCAAGCTCTTATGATTTGAAAAGTATCCATATACACCCCGTAAAGATAATAATGTCAGATCTTTAAAGTAAATACCATAGCTGCCAACTCATGATCATAAGTTGGGTAATTTCTCTCATGAACCTTAAGTTGCCTGAAATAATAAGCTACAACCTTACTATGTTGCATGTAAAGCACAATCTTGGATATGTCTATATCATTGTTCAACATGGAAGCCTTACACTCCAATACGAAATCATGGGACAAACTAGAAGCAAATTTCCTCATTATGGACCTCATATTAGACACTAACTCAAGAGCATAACAGGAAAACTGCTAGAATTTCTCTGCGTGCTCCTTAACACTCATCTTACCGTTCTTCAAGTTCAAAATTTTTTCTATCTTAGATTTCTTAATATATTTATGAAAGAAGTGATCCAGAAAAGTATGTGCAAACTAATCCCACATCATTGAGTCAGCATCATCACCCCTTATTAGTTTCCACTCCTCATACCACTGCTAAGCCATATTCTTCAATTGATAAGCAGTAAACTCCATACCCTTAGAATTAATAAACATAAAATTTTAAACCATTAGCCTAAATAGTATAGCTTGCTCTATCCTAAATATACCTAGGGGCTATATGTATTCAGCTCCCCTTGCTAGAAGGGCCCAACATGTGTTAGCCGTACAAACTGAAGAGATTGAAAAAATGACTAAATATACTAAGGAAATAGCAATCCAAAATATAATGCATGTACCAAGTACATGGTCATATAGACCCTCACATCGGCAAACGTAGTTTCCAGTGTTGGTTCCCTAGGACCTACACCTTCACGGTGAGCAACACAATTCCCTTTACGCCCAATTTTAAAAAGTTGCACATAAACCTAACCATCAACCTAGGAGTCATTTTAATTAGGAATTACCAATTTGGTATTATCATACTAATCTATTTGCAAGCTTATATAATTATGCCAAACCAATTCATATAACCATTAGACTCCCAAGTTCCATTAAATTTAAAAACAATGGCCACCAAGAGCATTTCAAAACCATTTTCATTATCTAATTATCCATTTATGAAAAGTAATATTTCAAAAGTAAGTTACACTATGTGTATAATCATATTTAAAATCAAGTTTACAAAGTGAATTGAGGTTAATGGCATTATCAAGCAAAAATTTAATCAATTTGGGGAAACTAATATTCCTCATTCCAATTCTCATAACAATGCACCCATTCAACCCCAAAAATCATCAATTAATTTATAAATGACATATTTAAATCAGGGGAAATATAATTCAAGTAATAACCATCAAAATTTGTTAACTCAATTTCAAAACCAACAATTAAAATCACATGAATAATGATTAAATAAATGGCACAATGTCAAATTTATAAGTGAGGGATGAGCAACATGCCTAAAATACCAATGAATTTGAAGGCAATTCAAAATTTGAAGCTTGAATGGTGAATTCTCTATAAAACCCTTAAGCTTTCTTGGTTGGAGAGTTAAAGAATAGATTAGTGGTTTTTTATCTTTGAAAACTAAAGAAAAGGGGTTTATTTTATGTTTTAAATTTATGCATGGTGTGCAAGGAACAAAATAACCTCACCCCAAGTAAAAAAACAAAAATTGGGCAAAATTTATATAGAGACATGACACACTGCCATCGTAGAGGTTAGCCTCTGTGACACACACTTATCGCGGAGGTTAGGCTCAGTGACACACCATTACTACAGAGGCTTATTTCCTCAGAGTTCCAAAATTGCCTTTAACCCCTTCCAAACATTTTGATACTTACCCAAAACACCCTTTTAATATCTCTAATAATAATTTAAGTCAAAAATCAATGTTATGCATCCGAGAGGGTCAAAAATAAAATTATTAAAATTTTATGGGGTCTTAGACTTCAGGAGGCTATAGGAAATTTTTAGGAGATATAAACTTCCTTCACCTATTTCATGCTAACAATTTGTGTTTGTTGTTCAAATTCTTTTGATTTTATCCTTTCACACATAGATAGGACATGTGCTACCTCTATAGGAAATGAGGAACCCGAGTATGTGAAAAGGGATCCTATAACAATATATGGATGATTATAAGGTCGAGGACAGTTGAGAGATTCATCCCCATCCAAAGACCAGGAAAGAAAGCCTTCCCTAGACTCTATTTCTGCTCCCACACTAGAGATTTCTCCACCCCAGAAAGTGATGGGCTATGAACTTGCCTAGGCTCCATCGAGGTTGATTTATTCATCATTGATCAGGGATGCTTTGGTTTAGCTCTTAGGTATAGTTAGTGGTTCACTATCTAATTGTGCCTCTTTGCGGATCAAATTGGTACAGAATATGGGCGTAGCCTGCTAGTACGACTCCTACAGTTGAGATTTCTCTAGCATAGATAATTGCTCATCCGATAGATTTTATCCTGCTATGTCTGTTAAGGAGTAGAATATATTGGATAGATTCTTGAGATTTACTCCATCTAGGTTTTATGGTGCATCGGGTGAAGATGTTTATGAGTTCTTAATTGTTTATGTAGGCTTTGTATTTTGGCCTAGTTGAGACTCGTGGTGTTGATTACACTACTCTATTGTTGGATTTGGTTACTTGACATTAGTGGAGAGGTTATCTTAATTCTAAGCCAGTTGGATCTCTCCCAATGACATGGACTCAATTCTTTAAGGTCTTCTCAAAGAAGTATATGCCTAATAGTCTTAGTGATTGCCTCAAATATTAGCTTTTTATTAGAGCAGGGATGCATGAATTTTGTAGAGTGATAATGCTTAACTTATGTAACAATTTGAGTTCAAGGTGATCGTCATTAATATATTTATCCAACTTTGAGTCGGGGTCGAATCCACGAGGAACAATGTGAGTGGAAATTAAATTAGCTCAGAATAAAGGAATCTTGCTAAATTGAAACCTAGAGTACAAGTACGTAAAGAAAAGTGGGGGTTTCAAAAATGCCAAAATTAATGTTTGTTTATGGACTTTTAAGGGACTAATTTGGGGAAAAGAATAATTAGATTGTAAACAATTAGACACGAATCTTGGGATTATGATTTCCTAGGGGAAAGTTATGCATGTGGACATGGTGATTCGGTGTAAACGCCAATCTTTGACAATAGGATAGGCTAGGTATAGGGTCATGGAGGCCAGCTTGTCAACAAAACCTTAAGAATTTCACCTATTAAACCTTTTAGATACCTAACAAGTGTTTTCATTATATTCACTAAGTACCTCAATTGGTTATCGATATTTTGAGAAAATACCCAACATATAGTCAACCTCATATACACTCTTATGTCTAAGATAGTGAGAATTATTAAACTAAATCCATCAATTATCTATAATTTCCTTTGTTCCTATGTCCCTCTTTCAACTACGATGTAGGTTTCAAAAGTTCACCCTAACCCTCATTTCAAGGATGGTTTGAGCTTTCAAGAGCTTGGGATTTTCACCCACAAACCCATTTGGGTATTTGGAGCTTTCACGCACAAATCCCAACAATTTACTCAAAAAATAATAGAATCCATAACCAACAAACTAGCATATACACAAGTGAATAACTACCCACACATAAATACACCCTATTATAACATAATCCTAAGAGGAAGAACTATATACACATAAGAGTAATAAGAAATATATACCGAATAATCTCCATTGACTAGATTTATGAAAGGCTAAGTGAATATTGCTTCAAACTTTAAAATTCAATAAATCTTCAATGAAAGTTAGCTAATCCTTCACTTGGAAGATACTCCAATGTATTCTTTACCCTAAATTATTACAATAATTTTCCTCCCAAAAATGGAGATTAAGAACTAGCCCAAGTTCTAATAATTAGGAATGGATGAAATGCTCCCCCAAGAGATAGGGTTTAAGTCTTATAAGTAAATTTTATGGGACCATCTATGCATATTTACATCTTTTCCCCTAGTGACCCAACCCAATTGGGGGCCTTATTAGAAGTGGCATCCTAAGTTCGACCGGGTTGTGTAGCTATGCCGTTCTAAACTACCCACAGGCTATATAGGTTCAGCTCCCATACTAAAAGGGACCCAATGTGTGAAGCTGCACGACTAGGGAAGAAAAATTGGGATGAATAGTATATCCCACAAAATATAGTGTGACATCATTCACACAATCACCAAGACCAAACCTCACATCAGCAAATATGAGTTTCCAGTTTTGGTCCCTAATGCGTGGTGATTTTACCACTCATTCATACTCAACATTCGTATACATCACTTTATTTTGGATGAATAAATGAGAAATAATTATGATTAAATACAGTAAGACCTACTCTTTGCAGGCATAGAGTTGAAAGGATGGAAAGATGTGGATTGAAGCTTTAAATAATAAAAGGAATCAAGAAAATACTGCTAATGACTCAGAGTAAAAAATAACCTCAATTATAGTTGTGACCTATGTTAGATGAATGATATCACTATCTATCAAAATGGCCCACATACCGAGATCGCTCAGTTATAGTTATGACCATGACTGCGCAATTGCAGTCAAAGCTCCATAACCATAGCACAATAGGACAAATAAGTAAAGGGCATTATAGTCAATTTGGGTAGCTGAATCAAAGACTTATATTGAGGATCCAGAGCACTTGGAAGTATGTAAAAAAAAAAGAGAAAGAGCCCTAGAATCTGGAATGAAAAATTAATTGATCATATTTATTGTAATTATTGTTCCAAGAGGAAATTAGTGACATTGGTGTATGGAATTGAAGATTTTTTTTATCCTTAATTATCATGAACATCATCGATAAAATACATGGTAAAAATATTTTCTCCTATCTCATAAGTAGCTAACTTCTTTATTCTTAGGATTATGTTAAACTAAAGTGTAATTTTGTGTGGGTATTGTTGTGTTTTCATGATGTTTAGTTGTTGAGTATGGATTCCACAATTGCTTGAACTTATTAGTTGGAAATTAATGGGTGAAAACCCCAAATCTCCAAATGGGTTTGATGGGTGAAAACCCCAAACTCCAAAAATCCTCTATCATCCTTGAAAGAGGGATGAAAGTGAACTTGAGATAGTCCATAACATCCTTGAAAAGGGGTTATAGGCCTATGATTTACTATTTGTTGCAATCTTAGAAATAAGTGTAGTTGGAGTGTAAATCATGTCAAGAACATCATCCTAGAAATAGGGATGCTTGATTGAGTTCTTGGGTGATTACGAATCGTACACATGTTAGGTGCTCGATAGAGCCAATGGGTGAAATTGTTGTAGTTTTATCAAAAGATTAACACTATAATAACTTTCGACCTAGCCTATCCTTTTGTGGGCAACTAAGCTTCATGTTAAATATTCATTAACCCACATGTTTTAATCTTAGGTAGACATAATCCCAAGACCCTTTCTATCCTTAATTTTAAATAAAAAGTATCACATTCACATATTATTAATCAATAATTGTTACAAACCTTTTTTAACTCAAATCCCCCATTTAATTTAGATGTCAAATTTGTTAGCATTCTGGGTACCCTTTTAGTAACTAGAACACCTATAGGACTTGAGATTTATAATCTGCTCCTTGAGGATTTGACCCCAATTCTAGTTAAATTATTGACAACGACCACCACACCTCGAAAACATAGGAGTGATTTGAGCGTTATCAAAATGGCACCATTGTTGGGGAGTGAAATGTAGATTTTGCTTGTGCAGTGTGATTTTTACTGAGGTTTACCCGTAGTGCATGTCATTTAATTTCTTTGTTGATCTTGATCTTTGAGTAGGTTAACATTATTATTCCCAAATAACCATGAGTCATGAGGACTCAGTTAATTTCGAGGCCATCATATAAGTTCCATTCTTGTTTCCCCCACCTAGAAGGATGAGGTATTGTATGTTACAAGTGTAAAGATGAAATTGCTCCACATAAAATGACTCTTTGGGGGAGAATCTCATCAAGACCTGAATGCTCACTTGAAGGGTTTCATGGAAGTCTGTGCTCTATTCAATATTGCACATATATCCCAAGAGTCCATTTGGTTACGTCTCTTTCCATTGTCTCTCATGAGATAGGCAGTGCTTTGGCTAAGATCTTTTCCCACCGGATCTATTACTTCATGGATAAGTATCATGAAGGATTTCTTAAGTCAATACTTCCCACCATCTAGATATTTGAGGTTGAGGGATAAAATTGTTTATTTTTGCTAATAGCACAAAGAAACATGGTATGATGCTTGGGGAAGATTTAAGGAAACACTTTTGAAATGCCCTACCCATGAGGTGCCAGAGAAGATGCTTCACCAAATCTTCTATAGAGCATTGGACCAACAAAATAACGCTATAGTGGAAAATGCATCCAATGGATCATTCATCAACTCATCATATGGGATTGTTTCAAAAGTCTTGGACCAAGTGGTAATTTGGTGTAAGTGTTAGAACATAAAGGATGCTGAGGTTGACATAGGGGCTCCCTACTTATCCTTTAAATACCATGCTAAGAAAGATAAAGAGGAAAAGACTAATGCAAAGATGGACAAAATGATGTCATGCCTCAAACTCTTATTTAAGCACATGGTAGGTGACCAAATAGAAAAGTGAGTTTGATAAGTGCAATAAAAGTTGAACCATGTGAAGACGCGAAGGAGGAGATGATTGGAGATAAATTAGGTATGATGCTTAGAGGCTCCGAGGGTTTCCATCTTTCCCTACAAGGACAACACGGGAATCTAGGTTGGAATCGGGAATATATATGCTTGGCACATTATGGAAGGAAAGAGGAAATTGAGAGAGATATTTTCCATAGATTTTGAGTAGTGTTGAGAGGACCAGAGAAATAGTGAATGAGATGCGAAGTGAATTCTCCATGATCCACCAAATGGTTACATCTCAGTCCACCGCTATCCAATAACTAGAGGCAAAAGTAATCCAAATATCAAGGTAACTCATAGAAAATCAATGTGAAGAAATGCAAAATAGGAAGGAGATAAACGCGAAGAGAAAAAATCCAATGATGAAGAGCTAAAGCTTAGTGAGATATTGATAGGAACACTAATAGTTAATGATCGTCAAATTTTCTCCATTCTGTCAACTCCAATTAATAGTCATTTCCCTAATTTTATCTTGAGAAAGGAAGAGCATGACAAGTCAAATAAGTTTTTTAATAAATTTAATACCTTTTATATTAATATTCCTCTTATTGAGGCATTATAAGACATGCCTGGGCATGCTAAATTTATGAAAGATTTGGTGTCTAAAAAAATTTTTGGAGGACAAAACCATAGAGGAGACTCACCATTGTAGTTCCATTATGACAAGTGCATGAGTCAAAAAGAAGACGGACCCCGGTGCTTCCATAATCTCATGAACCATCGACACATTCACTTTTGCTAAGGCATTATGTGATCTTGGAGAAAATGTGAACCTTATGCCGTATGCTATATTTCAAAAAATCATGTTGGGTAAGCCAAAGCCAACCAAAATAAAGTTGCTCATGGCCAATCAATTTATCAAAAAGCCCATGGTAGTCCTCCACGATGTTCTAGTAAAAATGAACCGGTTTATCTACCCAACCGACTTTGTTATTTTGGATTGTGCAATAGATGTCGAAATTTATATTATCCTTTGGAGGCCATTTTTAGCTACTACGAAGGCTTTGGTAGATTTGGAGTTTGGGGAAATGAAGTTTAAGATTGAATGATGAGGAGGTATCCTACAATGTATGGAAGTCCGTAAAACAACCGATGGACCTACAAGTTTTCTTGATGATGGATGTTATTAATGGAGAAGTGTCAAACCATGTTGATTTGGGTTTGTTGAATGGCCCATTAGTTGGGGTGCTATGGAATTGTGAAAGAAATGAGTGGGGAAGTATGATTAAGTTGTGGCATCTTTAACCGGATTTAGGTTTCACACCAAGAACTCGGTTAAATTAGATCTTGATATAAAAAACTAAGAAATTCTACCCACAAAACCATCCATCCTTGAACCTCACAAAATCAAATTGAAGTCTTTGCCACCCAATCTCAAATACATATTCTTAGGAGAGGATGAAACCTTGATAATCATCATTGTTAGTGACCTAAACTTGTCTCAAGTATAAGCATTGAAGTCGGTGGTCAAGAAATCCATTTAGGCTTTTGGTTGGACAATAGAAAACATTATCGGAATAGCGTCTGATATTTTCTCGCTCAAAATTAAACTTGAGCAAAATCACATACCTAGTGTGGAGCACAAAAAAAGATTAAACCAACCCATACAAGAGGTAGTAAAAATGGAAATTATAAAGTGACTCGATGCGGTAATGATATATCCTATATCCAATAGCATGTGGGTGAGTCCGGTACAATGTGTTTTAAAGAAGGGTGGTATCACAGTAGTCAAAAATGTAAAAAAGAATCTCATCCCCATACGGCCAGTCACCGAATGACGCGTGTGCATGGACTACCAAAAATTGAATTCATGGATTGAGAAGGACCATTTTCCAATGCCTTTCATTGATCAAATGCTAATAAGTTTACCGGGAGAGGATGGTATTATTTCTTTGATGGGTGCTCAGGGTATTATCAGATTTGTATCACACTGGAGGACCAAGAATAAATAACTTTTACTTTTTGATATGGTACGTTGGTATTCAAGCAAATGCCCTTTGGGTTATGTAATTCCCCAACAACCTTTTAGCGTTGCATGTTCTCAATATTTATGGATATGGTTGAAGACTCTATGGAAGTGTTTATGGATGACTTCTCGGTAGTAGGGAAATCTTTTGAGTTATGCCTTGAAAATTTGAATAAAGTTCTTTAAAGGTGCATGGAAACAAATCTTGTCTTAAATTGGGAGAAGATCCACTTTATGGTAAAAAAAGGGATCATATTAGATCCCAAGATATCTGGAAAGTTCATTTAAGTTGATCAACCCAAGGTTGAGGTAATTTCTAAACTCCCACCTTCTATTTCTATAAAAGTTGTTCAAAGTTTCCTTAGCCATGCTGGGTTTTATTGATGTTTCATCAAGGATTTTTAAAATATAGCACACCCTATGTGTAAATTTCTTGATAAGGAATCCATATTCAATTTGATGAGACATGCTTGAAAGCTTTGGAATATCTTAAAGAATTTCTCATTTCATCCCCCATTATTGTGGCCCTGAATTGGTCATTATCATTGAGATAATATGCTACACAAGTGGTATTGCATTGGGTGCGGTGCTAGAGCAATGAAAGGACAAGCTATTTCATCATATCTACTATGTAAGAAAAACCTTGAATGACGCCCAACGCAATAACACCATCATCGAGCAAGAATTATTAGCAGTAGTATATGTCTTTGAAAAGTTTTGGGACTATTTGTTAGGCACGGAAGTAGTTGTACACATGGATCACTCCTCCCTTAAGTATCTCATGGCCAAGAAAGAAGAAAAAACACATTTACTTAGATGGATTTTTCTATTACAAGAGTTCAACTTTATGGTAAAAGACCGAAAAGGGTGCAAAAATCAAGTGGCCGATCATGTCTCTTGTCTTGAAGGCAACAATGAAAAGCATAGGGAAATAGAAATTGATGATGATTTCCCTAATTAATTGATCATATACATCCAGAGGAATAATACATCATAGTACGCCGACTATGTAGCGAGTGAAGTACTCCCCGAAGGATTGAGTTACCATCAAAAGAAATGATTTTTGTTTGATGTAAATTAACATTCTTGGGATGAGCTACTTTTTTTTTAGAATTTTCCGATGGAGTTATTAGGTGGTGTGTCATGGGTATTGAAAAAAATTATACCTTGGAAGTTTGTCACTCTTCGCCTTATGGTGGTCACCGTGGAGGAATTTGAACCACTGCAAAGATTCTCTAATGTGGATTTTATTGGCCTTCAATGCATAGGAACACCATTGAATGGATTAAATCTTGTCCCAAATTTCAAATGGATGGGGGTATTTCAGGATGGCATAAGATGCCCCTCAACCCTAATCTTGAGGTGGAATTCTTTAATGTATGGAGAATTGATTTCATGGGTCCTTTTATGATTTTGTTTAAGAATAAATACATTTTAGTGGCGGTCGATTATGTCTCCAAATGGGTGTAAGACATCTCACTCCTGACTAATAAAAGTAAGTGTGTCACCTCATTTCTAAAAAAACACATTTTTACAAGGTTCGGCACTCCTCGAGCCATCAATAGTGATGGCGGCTGGCATTTTTACAATCAGGTATTTGGTGCTATTCTTGACAAGTATAGGGATAAACACAAGGTTTCCACTCCATAACAACCTCAAAAAAGCGGAAAAGTAGAGGTTTAAAATCAATAAATCAAGGCCACACTCGAAAAGAGGGTTAATATAGGCCGCACAAATTGGTCAAGGCAACTTGATAAAGCACTTTGAGCCTATAGAATGGCCTAGAAAACCCTAAATAAGATGTCTTAATATCAATTGGTGTTTGGAAAAGCATTCTATTATCCCGTTGAGGTTGAGCATAAGGCTTTGTGGGCTTTGAAGAGGTTAAATATTAATTTAGGAGAAGCATCCGAGGCACGGGTGATGCAACTCACTGAGATGAAGGAATTCCATTTAAACAATTATGAGAGTTCAACACTGTATAAGGAGAAAATGAAGAAATGGCATGATGCTTGGATATTATGGTGAGAATTCCATGTTAGAGAGAATGTACTCCTCCACAATTCCCGTTTGAAACTCTTTATAGGGAAGCTCCGCCCAAAGTGGTCGGGACCATTTGTAATTTCTAATGTCTACCCAAGTGGTGTCATTGAATTGGAAGATAATGAAGGAATAAAATTCATAGTAAACGATCAAAGGGTGAAGAATTAAAATGAGAGAATCCCCATGGTGGCCAAGGTGGAGTGTATTAACTTCAAAGATGACAAGTGATAAAAGGAGAGAGTCGTGTCGCGATATTAAATTAGGTACTTGATGGAGGGAACCCATTTTAAAATCATCTTGTGTTTATTTTAATGATTTGTACATCTTTTAACATAAGTAGTGTACTCTAAAAAATGGGGGAAAATAGAGCTGGAAAGCTGACAGCTATGGAGGAAATAAAAACAGAGCAAAAAATAGGGGCATTCAGTCTCAGTTAACGCGATCGTGGGGTTGTTGACGCAATTGTGACTTTAGAATCCTACACTGCCTACTGTCTCCAGAATCCTTCCTCATCCCTTTTATTTCTTAAACTTACTTCATTAGGGATACTTCTGACCTTCGGGTTGGGGATGGAATTCTGAGTACCCGTAACATATATGTTAAGAATACAAGGGAAGTCTGAGTACCTATGGCATTGTATTTTGTTAAATAGGGGTCACTTTGTAAACCATTGGTGAAGTTTGAGTAGCCATATGGGTATTTTTCCATTTCACCTAAATGTAAGACTAAGGCTTTGGTTGTATCCATAATTTAGCAAATTGTGCGAGAGGCTAATGCAAAATGAACAACTCCCTCAATCCAATAATATTGAAAAATATAGGGCATGGACTTGAGAAATGTTGTAAAAAAACTTTTTCTGTTTTTTACGGGTTCATAAACTTTGATTTGTGAATAGAAATAGATAATCCAAATTTTTCTCTAGTAGGAGTGACATTTCAGCTCCGTTGGTGAATTTTGCATGCCATGTATGGAGAACTATTTGCATGCATCTCTTGTATACTCGTGTTATCTAGAACCTTCCCCGTTAGTCTTTCATAGCTAATGTTGATTGTACTTAGGTGGAGAAATGATCTTAGGCCACCTTTGTGCTTTTGGAAGCCCACTCTAGTCTAGAAAGCCTACCCAAGCATGAATATAATCCCTAGTTACCCACTTGAGCCTTTGGACCTTTCTTTGACAAACATATTACATTTCATAAACCATTACTTTTATTCTTCTTTTCAACCATACCCTCTTTGAACTTGAAAATGTAATTCGAGGCTAAAAGCCTAAGTTGGGGGTGGTAAAGATTGATGGAAGTAAGTTTGGTACCACGAAGAAGTAATTATATGCCTAATGTGCATAGAATTTGAAAAGAACCAAATAGAAGAAGAAAGAGACGAACAAAGGAAATAATTATGTAAAAGATCCAGAAAAAGAGATGAAAGTAGAACAAAGAAAACAAAAGGTAGGCATGATAAGAGAGAGAAAACAAAGGAGTGCGGCCCATAATAAAAAAGGAGGATTGAAAAAGTGTGATGTAGATTTTCAAGGATGGGTGTAGCCATGTTATTCTTAAATGATATCCTACCTTATCCCAAACCTACATTACAAGCTTATAATGCCCTTTGAGATCTCCAACCATGTACTTTCTTTGTGATGGCGATTGAAAATAGGGGCATGCCTATGGTATGACACTTGTTGCATAAAGATTTCTTTTGTGAGGGAGAGAGGTATCCACTTAAAATTTCTTGTTGCATATTCTGTATCTTGGATTGAGGAATTCTTTTTCTTGTGAGGATGGCATGTGAACCAAGTTAAGGTGGGTGATTTTTGTCACCTTCTCGAAATAAGGCACATGGAGTATAGCTTAGCTGTGGGCAAAAGGGATTCATTTCTAGAGTATTGTTTTTTTTGGTTGCTTGGTCGTTATTTGAAGTCCTATGTAGCCCTGGATATAGCATTTTATAATAAGGGGTGTAGCAAAATTAGCTTATCTCACGTGCAATGAGCTACTTGTGGTAGTGACTAAGGTTAAAGTCATTGTGATCTTTAAGGCATGAAGTTTAAGCATAAATAATTGTGTTTCATGGTAAAGGCAGTGTTGCTTGAGGAAAACCAATAGCTTTAAGTTGGGGGTTTTGATGAGTAGTGATTTTGACACTCATTCGTACTCAACATTTGTACATATTACTTTGTTTTGGATGAATAAACGATACATAATTATGATTAAATGCACTAATATCCACTCTTTGTGGGCATAGAGTTGAAGGGATGAAAAGATATGGATTGGAGTTTAAATTGATAAAAAGAATAAAAAAAATTTTGCTAATGAATTAGAGAAAAAAATGGCCTCATTTGCCGCGATCGCGGTCTAAAAACCGCAATCTCAGCCAGTTAAGCGGGGAGCATATCTAGCCTCAGAAAATATGACCACTATCAGACGAATGTGATTGATTTCTGTCAAAATAGCCCATACCATGATCGCTCAGTCATAGCTGCGACTGTAGTTGCGCAATCGTAGTTGAAGCTCTGCGACTACAACACAGCAGGACAAAAGAGTAAAGGGGATTGTAGTCAATCCGGACAACTGAATCAAAGACTTATATTGATGATTCAAAACACTTGAAAGTATGTGAAAAAGAGAGAGAGAGAAAGAACCCAAGAATTTAGAGTGAAAAATTGACTGTTAATTATTGTAATTATTATTCCAAGAGGAATTTAGTGACATTGCTGTGTTGAATTAAATGTTATTTTTATCCTCAATCATCATGAACATCATGGATAAAATTCTTGATAAAAATCTTTTGTCCTATCTCATGAGTAGCTAACTTCTTTAGTCTTGGGATTATGTTGAACTAAAGTGCAATTGTGTGAGGGTGTTGTTGTGTTTGGACGACGTTTAGTTGTTGAGTGTGGATTCCACCATTGATTGAAATTATTAGTTGGAAATTGATGGGTGAAAACCCTAAATATCCAAATGAGTTTGATGGGTTAAAAACCTAAACTCTAAAAACCCTTCATCATCCTTGAAAGAAGGATCAAAGTGAACTTAAGGCAACCCATAACATCCTAGAAAAAGCATTATAAAGGTACAAGGCAATGGTCAACAATTGAACCTATGATTTACTACTTGTTGCAATCTTAGAAATAAGTGTATTTGAAGTGTAAATCATGTCAAGAGCATCATCCTAGAAATAGGGATGCTTGATTGAGGTTTTGGGTGATTAGGAATCGTATACTTATTAGGTGCTTGAAAGAGCCAATAGGTGAAATCGTTGTAGTTTTTTCAAAAGATTAACTACAATGAATTTGGATCTAGCTTATCCTTTGGTCAACAACTAAAGTTCATATTAAATAGTCATTAACCCACATGCTTTACTCTTAGGTAGACATAATCCCAAGACCCTCTCTATCCTTAATTTTAAATCAAAAGTATCATATTTGTGCATTATTAATCAACAATTGTTACAAACCATTTTTAACTCAAATCCCCCAATTTAATTTGCATATCATATTTGTTAGCATTCCGTGTACCCTTTTAGTAACTAGAACACCCATAGGACTCAAAATATAAAATTTGCTCCTTAAGAATTCGACCCCTATTCTAGTAGGGTTATTGAAAATGACTGCCTCTCCTCTAAAATATGGGAGTGAGTTGAGCGTTATCATTTCCCCCGGGACCTCCACCTTACATGGATTTTGTACACACCCCACCATTATTGTCCAATTAAATCCATTACCAAGCAACCAACCAATCCATTAACCATTTATTAACCAACGCCATTAATTGTGGTATCTTCATACCAGCTATAACTTACAAGTTTTGTCCATAGCCAACCATACATAGGTTTAAGAGATTCCGTATACCCTTCATGATTTTCAATTAACATAATCCATGGACACTAAGGCCCTTCCAATACATTTAAAACAATTTAAACCATTCTTACCATTTAGGGTTTCATTACCAAGTTTAAATCATGCATAAGTTCTATTGAAAAACCAATATTTTAATGAAAACATTGTTAAAGTCATTTTATCGAACACATTGGGAGCATAGTATTTCCAAAACCAAAGTCTATTACTAAAGAACCATTCTCATGCATCCTATTATCCAAAACCATAATTAAAGCATATGAAAGCATAATTAAAACATGGTAAAATCATAACAAAGTATTTATAACCGAAACCCCCAAATCATATTAAAATACCTAAAATATACAACATTCAAATCATACAAATATTGTATAAAACTATGCCTTTAGTTGGAACTAACAATGAGGGAAGAGAACATGCCTTAATTGATAAAGTAGACAGAGAGAAACCACCAACAAGATCCCCAAATTAGTCCCCCAGTTGAAACCCTAGCTTTCTTACTCAAAAGCTTTTGAGAGAATTATAGAGTGTTTAAGAAGAGTTTCTAAGTGTTAATGAATAGAATAATAGGGAAAATAACTCCCCAATAGTAATATAAGACGTGTTACCTTATTAGGATAAGTGGGGAAATGTCCAGATACCCCTACTTAAGTTGCAAAATATCCCATTATAGGGGTAGGACTGACCCTCACGAGTCGTACCCTTCGATACGAGTGGTACCTACTACTCGCATCCTTAGCCTTAACCCTTGGACCCAATGTTGTCTTGTGTATAAATCATCTTACCCAAGTCGTATTGACAGCATACAATCCGTACCCTTCACCTGTATCCCTGGTGAGATAGAATCCCAGAAGTTTTGGACATTGGCCACCACATGAGTCATAGGTACGACTCATACCTCATTTTACAGCACCTAGTGAGCCACTCATACTCGGATCCAATTTAAGTTATTAAGTCTAAGTTTAAGTAAAGGAACCAAATGATCCGTATCGGACCATACCACTTATACCATACAAGTTGTACCCATTCTAGTGATTAAAATACATCCCACCAACCAATACTGGTCAGCATACGACTGGACCATACCATTTGTACCCCAACATATGGCCAGTACCCATGAGTCGTATTGGGTCCATAGACTAGAGTTCTAGGGAATTTTCTAAGGTCCAAAAACCAGGGTATTTCAGTCTCCCCAACTAGGAAAATTCGACCCTGAATGACGAATAAGGTTGGGGTAACCACATGCATGAGTCATTCTCATTATCAAATATATTTCCAAAATTTAACAAAGTTTGAAAATGTAGAGGCAAGGATATTAATCTTTCCTTTAACAAACTCAAAAAAAAAAATGTGTTGAAGACACATACCTTCCACAAAAATCCCATGAGCAGAAAATAGATGCATGTACTTGGACTTCTATAATACCCCGCAAATTCTCTCCTAGTCTGATCCTTAGAGTGTGTTCTATGATGCGAAAATCTGGTGCCAAAAATTTGAGAGGTGTTTTCCCAAGTATGAAATACTTTGAACCATATATAATTTCCTAATATCAACTTTTTTTCATGTAGAGCATTGAATAAGCTTTCCATCGATACCAAATTCGCCCAAATTTGACTCTTGGGTGAAGAGTTAGAACCATTTTAGTGAGATAGTGTGCCACCTAGCACTTTAGCGTGTCACGGAGCCATCAAAAATAGAAATCATCAAAATCTAGTGAGCCTCTATGATTATGGTGCATCGTGCCAAGTCTTAGTTTAAGAATTGTCAATTTCCAGTGCACCAATGTGATTTCACCGCATCACGGTGCCTTTCTAGTTTGTAAACAAGGTGGAAACATGATTGACACCACGTCGTGCCGTCATGAAGTTTCCTAATTTTCCAATTTCCAGTGAACTAGCATGATTATGACGCGTCGCGCCATCATGTAAAATTGGGATTTTTTAGTTTAATTCCAAGGGCTTTTGGTCTTTTCCCATTCTTTTTCATCCCCTATATATACCAGATAAAATGCTCTCATTCTTATTTCCCATCTTCAACATCAAAACTAGGGTTTTACAAAATTGAGACCCTTATTTCTTCTTCAAGAAAAATTAATAGAGATCAAGAGAAATCAAGAATCTCTCCAAGAACTTTTAAGAAAAGAGTTTCCCCAAGGTATGTAGATGTTGATTCTTTGGTCCCTTTCATCCAAGAAACTCAAGTATCCTTTTATAAATCTCAAAGGTTTTATGTTTATGAGATGTTCATGATTCATGTGAAATGAAATTGATGTTTCATCTATTATTGAGTTTTAATTCTTGTTTGTTTACAAGGTTTTCAAGCTTTGACCCTATATGTGGAATTTATGTGATGTTCATGATAAATCCTCTTTAATTTGCTTGTTAGATGATGTGTTCATGCCAGTTAAGTGTGGAAATGGTTGAATAAGCAAAGCATGCTCCCCATATGTTTGATAAAATGCTTATGTGAAGAATTAGGGCCATTATAGCATGTTGATTAGGAAACCCCAATTGTTTGCAAGTTCATGCATGCCAAGTGTTTGTTGAAATTCTTTAATGAATAAATTGTGGTGTGATAACATGAAATCCTCAATTAGTTGCAACCCATGAATGCCTAGTGTTTGATCAATGCCTTAGTGAATGAATTGTGCCATGATAGCATGGAATCCCTAATTAGGTGTAGACCCATGCATGCCTAGTGTTTGTTGAAAGGCCTTAGTGAATAAGTTGAGACATGATAGTAGGAAATTCCCCAATTACGTTCTCTTTGATACATGCTAAGCCTCTAATACATGCCAAGTGCTTGACGAGTAAGTTGTGACATGATAGTATGAAGTTTTCCCCATCATGTGCTATTCAATACATGTCAAGACTAATATACATGTGAAGTACTTGATGCAAGACCTTGTTGAATGGATTATGATCTAGTAACATGTTTCCCCTACGCTATTATATGTCTATGATTCCTAAATGCTTGAAGTGATGCCTTAGTGATTGTGATGGTGAATATATGGTTGTGATTCCTAAATACTTGAAGTGATGCCTTAGTGATTGAAATGGTAAATATATAGTTGTGATTCCTAAATGCTTGAAGTGATGCCTTAGTGATTGTGATGCGAATATATGGTTATGATTCCAAAATGCTTGAAGAGATGCTTTGATGATTGTGATGATAAATGAATGACCGTGGTTATGACTAGTCAAGAAAAGTAATGTCTTACTTTTATTTTATTGAGTTCTGGGGGTATTTATACCTGATAATTTAGTTGCTATCTAAAGCCTGTGTTAGTTTTCACGATATTCCTAATCGGATCATGATTCTTAAAAATTAGTGAATTATAGAACTCTGTATCCTCAGACAGATACAAAACTTAAGAAATCTCAGTAATCTCAGTAATCTTCATAATCACTGCATCACTAGTAATCTAGCCTCAGTGTTGTAGTCAGCTCAGATCTAGTTGTATTCAAGTGTTCAGTTCCGACCTTGGGAGTGACTTAGTAATCTATTCAAACTTTGTATCATCAGTCAGATACCATGATTCAGTAGTATTCCGTCAGATAAGGAACTATGTGAATTCAGCTTACCTCAGTCAAATCAATTGGGGAATATGATTAGTATCAGATTTAGTTCAGTTTGTGTTCAGTTGAAAATTTAGTTTAGAGTCTTTTAGTTGGGAGTATGATCTATAACCGAGTAAGGGAAGGGATGGCGACTCCCTATTAAAGAGAGGTCGAGTCGCTAGGAGCAATCCCTAAACTCTAGAATTACGTAGCCAGCGCAGGATGCAGGAGTCCCCATCAATAGAGGCTATCACCGTTAGAGAGGTTTGACTGTTAAATTGCCTTAGGTTGACTTTCTGCGAGGGTCATTCGTTAGAGAGGCTTGACCAGAGAGGTCTTTACCCGTGGTACGGTATTAACACCTTTCCAGCTGGGGTTACAGGTTGGACCCCACCTATGGGAGGTCGGCATATGTCAGTTAAGTGACTACTTCCCACAGTTGCAGTTTTGTATCAATCTTTAGAAATTAGGACTGTGAGGTACAGTCGTCTATCTCAGTGAGGAACTCATATAGTTCCATTGATTCATGACTATTCGTCAGATAGGCTTGGTCTCAGATTTAGTTGAATATTTTTGTTATCAGATACAGAGACCTCACGATAGATAGGCTTGATCTCAGTCTCAAATTTTGTTGAGTATTCTTTTTGTCAGATTCGGACATAATCATTTTCTTATCTTTGATAATAGATTTCGGAGTCATCCATTAGAGAGAGGTTGATCTCTGATTCTGTCAGTCGAGAGCAGTGACCTCAGAATTCAGTTATTTATGTGAGTATATTTAGCTAATCAGTTATCAGTATCAGATGATTCAGTAATTCAGTGATTAAGTATCTCAGTGTTAGTAGTGAGTTTAGATGACAGTAAAGCGTTATTCGAGTTTCAGTATCTAGGGTTGTGATGATTGTGATTATGGTTTGAACATTCCTGTATGTGTTTTCATTTGGTACTCTCATGATTATTCAGTTATGTAACTGTTCATGTATGAGCCCTTGGATTTAGCCTTACCTCATCTACATAATCGGTACATTCCCGTACTGATGCATTTGCGTATGGTGTTTTATTTGACACCATAGGTCTAGAGGCACGTGATCCAGAGTTCCCTCAGCAGTTCAGTCCTAGTCAGCAGCAGTAGACATAGAAGTGAGTCCTCTTCATTGGAGGATGGTCCTTGTATTATTATTGCATCAGACTTTGTTTATTTTCAGTTGACGGAGTTAGTTGGGGACATATCCCATAAACTCCACAGTTCAGACAGTTAGAGGCTTTTAGGACGGATATATTAGTATTCAGTTTTCAGTTTTGAGTATTTATAGATATGTTGAACCTTATGTCTTGTTTCTGCCTATTTTTCCATATTTATATTCATATATTATGCAGTGTTCATGGTACAGATATTAGGAAAGGGTTAGCTTGTGGTCGTTTGGAGTCATGAGTACCGTTTAACGACTAGGGGGTAGTCTCCGGTCATTAGAACTTCATGTCCTCCTCCGCTTCCCATGTAGCTTCTTCCACCTTATGGTTCTGTCACAGAACCTTAACCAAAGCCACATCATTGGTCCACAACCGACAAACCTTCCTATCCACGATCTCAACCAGGACCTCTTCATCAGACAGAGAGTCAGAGATACCCAGCCCCTTCAAAGGAACAATCGAAGAAGGATCACCAAGACACTTTCCCAGCATGCATACTTGAAATACTGAATGTATCAAGCTCAAGCTAGAAGGTAACTCCAACTCGTAAGCAACATTTCCAACCCTCCGCAAAACCACATAAGGACAAATATACCAGGGACTGAGCTCTCCCTTTTTGCCAAACCGTATTTTACTCCCTCCATGGGAGATACCTTGAAGAATACCTTATCCCCAACCTCAAACTCTAGGTCCCTACGTCTTACACCTGTATATGACTTTAATCCTATTCCAAATCACCTTCACCTTCTCCATAGCCTGCTAAACCAAGTCGGGACCAAACTAGGGATGGCAATGGGGTGGGGCGGGTGCGGGGCGGGTTTTAAGTTATGCGGGGCGGTGCGGGTTTTAAGTTATGCAGTGTGGTGCGGGTGCAGGGCGGGTTAAAGTACGTTTTTTTATTAAATGGTGCGGTGCGGTGCGGGTTGCGGGTTTAAATTAAAAAAAAGCTAAAAATTGGAATATACCTAAAATTATATGTATTCTTTACTTACAAATTGATGATACTTAAAATGACATGTATAACACTACAAATAAATAATTTTATAGTAGCTTTTTTAACATCTCTATTCATTTAATAAAAATATGCTATTTGATCATTACTTGTACATGTTATACTTTTTGACAAATTTTAGTGAAAAGTGATAGAATAAAAATTACTTATTATTTCCTAGTTGTAGATTTAAAAATATTGTGATTTTCAATGGAGTTACAATTTTTTCAAAAAAAGGAAAAAATTAAAACATGGGGCGGTGTGGTGCGGTTATGCGCGGGTATGAATATGAGGTGGATTTATGCGTGTTTAAAGGTGATGCGGTGTGGTGTGGTTTTAAAACTTACGTGTTTAGAAAAACCCGCACCGCACCCGTACTGCACCGTACCATTTCCATCCTTAGACCAAACATATCCGCCTCCCCAAGATCAAACCAACCAATAGGAGATCTACACCTCCTACTATACAATGCCGCAAAAGGAACCATACCAATACTAGAATGATAGATATTGTTGTAAGCAAACTATACGAAAGGTAGATGCTCACCCCAATTGTCACCATAATCAATCACACAAGCCCAAAGCATATCCACCAAAATTTGAGTAGTTCTCTGCACTTGTCCATACATCTGAGGATGAAAAGCAGTAATCAGACTCACCTTAGTCCCCAACCCTTTCTGGAAAGACATCATAAAGTAAGACATAAAATGTGTACTAAGATCATAGATAATCAAAATAGGTACCCCATGCATCTTCACAATCTCCTGAAAACATATCTTTGCATAATCCTCCACCAAAAAAGTAGTTTTCACTGGCAAAAAGTGAGCAGAATTCATATCCTATCCACAATAACCTAAATTGAATCATATTGATTCCGAGATCGAGGAAGACCGATAATGAAGTCCCTATTTATTACATCCCATTTCCATTCAGGCAAAATGAACAATCTATTGATACAACCCATCAAGTCTCATGTGGTTAACATTAACTTGTTGACACACCAAGAACTTGGCCACAAAATCAGCTATGCCACTTTTCATACCATTCCACCAATACATCTCCTTGAGATCATGATGCATCTTCATGGAATCGGGATGAACAACATAGCACGTCTCGGGTGCCTCAGCCAAAAATCCTTTGTCGTAAATCATCGGCATCAGGAACACACAATATTCCTTGTTACCGTAAGGTACCATCATCACTAATCTCAAACACCATCACCTCATACATACCCACATTACTCTTTATTTTCATCCAGATAGGATCTAGCACTTGCTTCTCCTAGATCTCTTCACCAATAGACAATCGAAACACTTCTTGTACCATTACCCCTCTATCCTTGGAGTCCAAGAGGGGAACTGCAAGATTAGAAAATTAGTGAATATCCTTCAACAATTCCCACTTTATTTTCTCCACATAAACCAAAATCTCCATGGAAAACCTGCTAAGAGAATCAACAACCACGTTAGCCTTACCTGAGTGATAGTAAAAACTCATGTCATAGTTTTTGAGAAGCTCTAACCATCTCTTTTTACTGAGATTTAGCTCCTTCTAAGTCAACACATATCGTAGTCTCTTATGATTAGAAAATATGTCCATGTGTACACCATACAAATAATGCCACTAAATTTGCAAAGCAAACACAACTTCCAACAGCTTCAAATCATGAGTAGGATAGTTCCTCTCATATACCTTCAATTTCCTGGAAGAATAGGCTATCACCTTCCTATGCTGCAACAAAACACAACGTAGTCCCACCCTAGATGTATCACAATAAACACAAACCCCTCACTGCCCTCAAGCAATGTCAAAAACAGAGCCGAAGTCAGCTTATCTTTCAAGTTTTTAAAACTTCCCTCACAAGCATCCGACCAAGAAAACTTCACCTTTTTCTGAGTCAACTAAGTCAAAGGAGCAGCTATCGATGAAAAGCCTTCCACAAACTGCCTATAATACCTAGCCAAGCCCAAGAATCTCCATATGTCGGTTGCAGTCATGGGTCTAGCCCACCATTTAACAACAACCACCTTTTGCAGATCCACCATGATCCCTTCGCTAGAAATAATATGACCAAGAAAAGTCACAATGTTTAACCAAAACTCACACTTGGAGAACTTGTCATACAACTACTGTTTCTTTAAGGTATGCAATACCACACGGAGGTGATTAGCATAATCCACCTCACTTTTTGAATAAATCTGAATCTCATCAATAAACACAATGACAAAGAGATCCAAGAACTGCCTGAAAACACTGTTCATCAAGTCCATAAATGTCGTCAGGGCATTAATCAATCCAAACGACATTACCAAAAATTCAAAGTGCCCATAGCGAGTACGAAAAGTCATCTTAGGGATATCCTAATCCCTAATCTTTAGTTAATGATACCCAAACCAAAGATCTATCTTAGAAAAGAACTTGGTACCTTGCAACTGATCAAACAAATCATTTATCCTTAGGAGAGGATACTTATTCTTGACTATCACCTTATTTAACTACCTGTAGTCAATGCACATCTGAAGGAAACCATACTTCTTGCATACGAACAACACTTGTGCACCTTACGAAGATACCTAGGACGAATAAACCCCTTATCTAGAAGATCCTTAAGTTGCTCCTTGAGTTCCCTCAACTCAACCAGACCCATTCTATAAGGAGGAATAGATATTGCATGAGTGCCCTGAACCAAATCAATACCAAACTCTATTTTCCTATCTAAAGAAACAGTAGGAAGATCATCCGAAAAAACCTCAGGAAACTCATTTAATACTTGGACTAACTATAAGGAAGGACCTTCTGAGTTAGAATCTTTAACCCAGACCAAGGGATAAAGACAACCTTTAGAGATTAACCTCTGAGACCTAAGATAAGAAATAAACCTTCTTTTAGGAGCTAGATAACTACCCTACCACTCTAAAACTTGTTCACCAAGGAACCTATAGACAACCTTACGAGTCCAACAATCCATAGATACATACAAGAGTGTAACCTATCCATCCCTAGAATAACATCAAAATCCACCATATCAAGTTCAAAAAAATCCACCAAAGTTTGCCTACAACCAATAGATACCACACACCCCCTATAAACTCTCTTAGCAATAACCGAGTCACCCACTGGTGTAGCAATAGAAAAAGGATCCAAAACAACCTTAGGATAAAAACCAATACATATAGCCACAAATGGAGTCACATAGGAAAGAGTGGACCCCAGATCAAGCATACAATACATATCACTAGAAAAGAGATAACATACTAGTAATGACATTAAGCGATGCCTTAGATTCCTGTAGAAATGCAAGAGCATACAACCTATTCCGACTAACACTAGAACCAGGTGTAGTAATTTAAGTAGATGTGGCACCACTAGGTGTAGGAACAGAAGATGAAGCCATCGGTACCTTATTTGCTCCCGTAACAACTTTATTAATCGGATAATCTCTAAGCCAATGGCCTACCTAGCCATACTTGAAGTATTTGTCCCTCTTTTTATTGTAATAACCCTGATGAGGACGACCTCAAAACCGATAAGAATGGCATAAAGAAACCGACTGACCCCTACTCGCTTGAGATTAGGCACTCTGTGCTCGAAAATTATCACCACCCTGCTGATACCTATTAACTGACTGCCTCGAGTAAGGAGCGTTAGTAGTAGAGAAGGAACCAAAAATCCCCTACTTCTTTTTTGGCCATTTTCTACTATCTAGACAACCCTGAGACTGAGCACCTTCCTGATCAGAAAACTTACTCCTTTTACCCAGCCGATCTCCAAACTCTACCTATTTCCTCTTTTCATTCTCCACCTGGTACATATGAACAATCAACCAAGAAATATTTGTATTTTTAATCAGCAAAATAGTCTTTATTTCTAAGATAAAATACAAATTATACAAAGAAGGAAACTTTATCATTCTTGCTCTCATGCCAGCCACCATCAGGAGCATACCTTGATAGCTGAGGAAACTTCAAGGCATATTCTTTGACAAACATTCTCCCATGCTTAAGATTCACAAACTCCTCTATTTTTTGCTTTCCTCAGCTCTTGAGGAACAAAATAATCCATAAAATCTCTAGAAAAAGCATCCCATAAGGATGACTTCTCCACATCACCTCTATGCATATCCCACTCTTTGAACCATTAGTATGCAATATCCTTGAGCTGATAAGCTGCAAAGTTTACATTTTCCATATTAGTTTCCTGAATCACCTTGAATATGTTCTCCATCTCATCCAAGAAACCCTGAGGATCCTTCTATACCTTCACACCAGTAAAAGTAAGAGGATTTAGTTTCACGAACTAACCAACCCTTATGGCCTTAGCAGATAACCCACTAGAGGCATTCCGCTTGGCCTGATTAGTAACTGATTTAGCAATAGTATGAATAGAATGGAGAAATTTCATAATAGCTACCTCATCCTAAGGAGGACTAGTAGCAATCGAAGGAACTCCACTACTATCAGAGATAAGACCCTTAGATTGAAGACAGACTCCAAACATAGGACGTACCCCATCAATATTGTCTCTAGATGGAATTAAAGAGTTTCCTTATTTTCCAGATCCTCTAGCAAGATATGAAAAGTGAACAACGGATTAGACAAGAATTCCAGGACTTAGACTCCAAGTTTGAAAATAGAAAACCAAAAAAGTGAAACATTCCTAAATGTTGTGTTGCTTTCTCTTGTGAGTATGGCACACTACACACCCCAAAAAAAGACTCTACTCAACATGGGTTTGTAGACTCCTAATTGACCATGAACCTAAAGCTCTAATACCAACTTGAATCGACCAGACTAAGAGCCTTGTAGTAATAGGCATCCCATGTCCGACAGAAATCGGAGACTACCCCCTTACCCAACCCAACCTCCAGCCGCTTGCACTAAGTTAGCTGAATTTGAGCATATGAAAAAATAGTGTAACAACGCAAATAAAGGCTCTGGGATAGGATAACAATCATTACTGACCCAACCTACTCCAACCATCGCATACCAACCATCCAACCTTACGAAACCAAACCAATACCGAAATAAATTCCATAAACCAGGCCATGACCAAGTAAGTTCCATAACAAAATATGATTAACGCTTAAATGAAATACGATGGAACAAAAAGAAATTATCCAATGATGTCAGCCCCAATTCTAATTCCAATGTTAAGGCTGATACTAATACCAATCCCACCCATTCCAACCCATAGAGGTAATATAAAGCCTTGAACCAAAAGAGTAAGCATATCTGGTTGGGACATGTCCCCAACCATAGACAAAACCAATATTCAGAAATGAATCAAAATGTCTAAGAATATCCATAATATTAAATGGAGCCTTCCAAAAAGAAGAAAGACCACCACTTTAATCCAACAGTTGTCCCTGAGTTAATCACTATGTAGGAGGAGTAGAACAACTGATTCCTGCATAGCATGGGTATACAACTGCTCGAAGATGGGTTAGCGAGTGATCTCTAGCATGAACTATAGATAAGGATAAAATAATGTCATTTATCAAACCAAGTAAAACCATCCATATAAAAACAAACCCCATATATATATTTAACCATGACGATAAAGGGGATCGGGTTTAGCATACCCTTAAAACCTTTAGCTGGGCTGTGTAGCTTTACTGTCCTAAACCACCCATGGGCTATATGGGTTCAGCTCCCCTACTGAAAGGACCCCAGTAAGTGAAGCCGCATGACCAGGGAAGAAAACCTGAGATGACTAGTACATCCCCAAAAAAATAATGTGACATCATGCACACGGTCACCAAGACCAAAACTCACATTGTCAAATATGAGTTTCAAGTTTTTGTCACCCTGAGACCTCCACCTTCTAAGGCTTTGCTACACCCCCCCATAATTACCCAATTCAAACCATTACCAAGCAACCAACTAATCAACTAACCATTTATTAACCAAGGCCATTAATAGTGGTATCGTCATACAAATAATAACTTGCAAGTTTTGTTCATAGCCAACCATACACATATTTAAGGGATTCTATGTACCCTTCTTAATTTCTAATTAATCAAAACCATGGACACCAAGTCCTTTCAAATCTATTTAAAATCAATTAAACCATTCATAGAATTTAGGGTTCCATTACTAAGTTTAAACCATGCATAAGTTCCATTGAAAAACCAATATTATAATGAAAACATTGTTAAATGCATTTTATCACACACATTGGGGGCATAGTATTTCCAAAACCAAAGTCTATTACCAAAGAACCATTCCCAAACAACCAATTATCGAAAACCATCATTAATACTTATAAAAGCCTAATTAAAACATGGGAAAATCATAATGAAGTATTTATAACCAAAACCCCAAAATCATATTTAAAAACCCAAAATTATACAACATTCAAGTCATAAAAACACTGTATAAGACCATGCCTTTAATTCGAACTAACAATGAAGGAAGAGAACATGCCTTAATTGACAAAGTAAATTGACAGAAACAACCAACAAGATCCCCAAAGTAGTCCTCTAGTTGAAACCCTAGCTTTCTTGCCCAAAAGCTTTTGAGAGAATTATAGACTGTTTAAGAAAAGTTTCTAAGTGTTAATGAATAGAATAATAGGGTAAATAACCTTCCAATAGGAATATAAGTCACTAAACTTTATTAGAATAAGTGGGAAAATATCCAAAATACCCTCACTTATGTTGCAAAATATCCCATCTCAGGGTTACGAATGACCCTTTCAAGTCATACCTTCGATTCGAGTGGTACCTACCACTCATATCCTAAGCCTTAACCCTTGAACCCAACAGTGTCCACTGTATGACTTATCCTACCCAAGTCATATTAAAATCATATGATCTATACCCTTAACTCGTATCCCTGGCAAGATAGAATCACAAAAGGTTTGGACACTATCCAACATATGAGTCATAGGTATGACTCGTACCCTACCTTACAACTCCTGGTAAGCTACTCATACTCAGATCCAACTTAAGTTACCAAGTCTAAGGTTAAGTGAAGGAACCAAACAATCTGTAGCCGACTATAAGACTTATACCACACAAGTCATACCCATTCCAGTGACCAAAATCCATCCTACAAACAACACTGGTAAGTATACGAATGGACCATACTATTCGTACCCCAACATATGGCTCTCACCTATGAGTCGTATTGGGTCCAGATACCAGAATTATAGGAAATTTTCTAAGGTCCAGAAGCAAGGGTGTTTCACCTAGTCTGAAATCCCACTAGGCTATGATCACATGTGCTTAGCCACATTCGCAGCTACCATAACTGCAGTCAGAGCCATGCAATCGTATTATGTTAACCTACTTGAGTAACTACTATTGTAGTCCTCAGGCTGCGATCACGATAACTAAGCCTATGTTCTTCTCTAAATCTTCAAACTGCACTTATTTCTTTCTTTTGATATTTTTAAGCTCGTACCCACATATTTTTATCTCATTACCTATGTGCCTACAAAATGTGAATTTTAGTGCATTTAATTACAACCATGTCTCATTTATTCATTCAAAACACGATAATGTACATGAATGTTGAGTGTGAATGAGTGGTAAATTCACCAGTCATCAACACCCCCAATTTAAAGCTTTGCTTGTCCTAAAGCAACATTACCTCTTTAGCATGAGACAACATACTTTTTTTCCCTCATACAATGATCATAATAACATCAAGCTTAGTTACTACCTCAAGTAGCTATTCAAACACGGGAAAATCTATTCTCCTAACATACCTCAACATAAAAAACAGTATTTAAGGATACAAAATACTTCAAAGAGAAACAGTGTAACAATTACCGATACTTTAGAAGTGACTCACTTTATGACCTCAACGACATTATACTCCTTTTGCCTTTTTTTCTCAAAAGATAACAAAATCACCCACCTCAACTTGCTCACATGCCTTATTACAAGAAGGAAAATTCCACAAACCAAGCTACCAAATATAAAACAAGGATTTTAAGTGCAAAACTCTCTCCTACACAACAACTATCGATGCTAACAAGTACCATGCCATAGACTTGCCCCTATTTTCAATCACCACTATAATAAAAATACTTGGTTGGAAATCACAAAGGGCTTATTGAGCTTGTAACGTAGGTTCGGGGTAGGGTAGGTATCTTTTAGGAATAACATGGCTATCCCCTCCTTGAACATTGGCTATACCCTCTTTGAACATCTATATCATACTATTCTGTCTAACTTTTGATCATGGGCCACTTTTTTTTTGTTAACTCTTGACACATGTGTCTATTTTTATTTCCTTGGTCCACCCATTTTCTTTTTATTTCTTTTTCTTGCATCCTTTGTGCTTTTCTTTCCTTTGTTGGACCCTTTCTTTTTCTTATTCATTTTTTCTCAATGATTAAGCTCATAGGCACTCACTTACAACTTTGGGGCCCAAAGTTACCACTTCCAATCTTCACCACCCCCAACTTAGGCTTTTAGTCTCAAGTTTTAATTTTAAGTCCAAGGAGGTTAGGGTTCAAAAGAGGGGTAAAAATTAAAAGTCTCATTGCTTGCAATGTGTTTTCCAAAGAAAGGTCTAAAGGCTCAAAGTGGATGACTAGGGATAACATCAATGCAAGGGTAGGCTTTTAAGGCTAAAATGGGCTTTTAGTGTCACAAAGTTGGCCTAAGATCATCTCATCAACAAAATACAATCAAAGTTTAGCCTTGATATACTAATGGGGAAAGTTCTAGATAACACAAGTATACATAAGATATAGATAATTTAACTCACCACACATGGCATGTGAATTTTACAAGAGGGTTCAATTACCCCTCCCATAAGATAAAAATATGGAGTATCTATCAATTTTCACACACCAAAATTTTGGAGTCACAAAAATAAAAAAAAATTGTTACACGATTGATCATGTTGAAGACTTTGGTTTCTAAAAAGTTCTGAATAGAGAGGGGTGTTTGGTTTGCATTTGCACCATGTACAATTTGCTATCCATGGCAATAACCCAAGCCTTTGTGTCATATTTTTGCTTCATATGGGCCAACCAACCATATGGCTACTCAAACTTCGCTAATGGCATGAGCGCAATCCCAAATCCATAATGTCATAGGTACTCAGACTTCCCTTGCATTTTTTATTTTGATGCCATAAGTGCTCTGACTTCCCCTGCATCTATGGCTCAAAAACCCAATCACGATGCTCTTGTCTTAACAATGTCATCACTAAATCTATCATAGGGAAAAGTTCATCAGACGTCACCACTATCCAAATAAAACTAAAGTAAAACAAAAATCAAAAATCAAAATAAGTGACTAAACCATGAAATGTGGGCACCATCAGAGTACCTAAATATAGAAATAAAAAAACAAAATAAAAATCATCCAAAATTTTATCAAAACAATATAAAAAACATCCAAAGATATATCAAAACAATGTAAATACAAGGACAGTTATCCCCAATTGAAAAGCTAGCAGTGTCCTCTTTGCATGATCAATAAAACATATGCAAAACATAGGAGTGCTCCCTGAAAAATCATCAGGAGTTGTTCTCTCATGCTAACTCTACATCATCTCCACCAGCATCAACATCAGACCACTCAATGAGGTCCTTATCATCACTCTCAACATTTGAAGAAGGCAATCTATTGTGGGGTGTCAAGACCTTCCACAGGCCCTTAACTCCCTTTCTTATTTTGCTGAAGAATTTATCCCGCTTCTACTCTATCTTATTTATTTTATTGTGGGATTCCCAAATATCCCTGTGTGACTCCACCAATACAAAGTATGACCTCTTAAGCCTAGAAAATATGGCACCCTATTTCTGCTGCACCTCTCTATACTTCTCATAATCTACACGGGACACATAAGAGTGACGTCTGGTGGAGGGCTCTCCTAGCCACTGAGGCAACCTTAAAAATAACTCTTTGATGACCCTCAGTTGTGGATGGTCTACATGACTATGACTCCTCAGCTGTCGACATACCCAAGTTGACCTTTCTCTTTTTTCTTTGGCTAGGTGCACCCTCACCCCTATTTTAGGTAGAGAGATCTGGGGTTTTGGTTTCGACCAGGTATCTGCAGGATACTTCTCTACCTTGGGCCTCCTTTATAACTTAGTAATAAGATAAAGAAAAGGGAAGAAGTATACCACCCTGATACTTGAAATACCTTTATTCTGAAATCATAATCTAGCACACGTTAGAGCCATGTCTGCAGATAACAATCATATATGTTTATGGTAAAACTCCTCTGCAGATGATATTCAATGAAATTTAAGCCTTGATTATGAAATCATTCATGGATATTTCTCTTTTGGTGGCAGCCCAAGAGACCTCTCTACCAGGGCATAGTATGTTGGCCATCCAGGTCTCTAGCTTATAATTCTTTGCCAATAACTGAGCTATGTCTGCAACCGGGAGACATATATCTCATTGATCTGCTCTGCTCCAATGTGCACATTCTTTCCCTAATTTGTCATCATTGGGTTTATAAGAGAGACTGGGTTAAGGTTAGTATAGAACTCACGCAACCATTGCTCATTAGCAAAGCAGGGGTCCGAGGTAGAGAACATCCACCTAGGAGCAATAATCTTAGCTTGGAATCTTGGGAGTTTATCCTTCACATTGTCTAAGAAAATACCCCTTTTTGCGAGTAACTTGGTCTTTGGCAAGTTACTATAGTAGAGGTTGTGGCATTCTATAGCCATGAATTTGGTATGGTCAAAGTCTCCTATTTTTACGACCTACTACCTGTGATCAACACAACAATGACCATCATTAGTATTTTCACACCAAATCCACGCTATATTAATCAGATAAACTCATATGGTGATGTCATAATGGATTTAAGCGTATAAATAGGTATGCAAAATTTTTGGTCAAACCTAGAAACTTGTTTCTGTTATAGAGGTCGTGGTAACTAAGACCATTTTTATTAATTTTTGGTACATCACCAAAACTTTAGGTTTTAACCTCAAAATGAGTTCCAATCAAATATTAGATCAATATGCTCTTGACTCTTATACCCTAAGTGCTTAATTGTGCTCTTGAAAAGTGAAGAAATCAATATTGGGTTAATTAGAGCATTCAATCAAACATATGGTG